>NC_057404.1:46397240-46515634 GCF_019320065.1 Cervus canadensis | reverse complement strand
GTTAGGCTATGGTGCATTCATACAATAGAATATGATGACTCTTTTGAATGTGATGTGGACGAATAATGAAATACATGAAAAAATGTTAGCTACATAATAGTGATTTATCTCTGCTAAAAAGAAGGAAAGGTCTTAACACATGCCCCATGACTCTATTTTGTCTTTGTTTTGTTTTAGCATATATAGGCATGGATAAATGACTGGAAAGATGTACACAAAATTGTGACAATATCTTTGGATAATGTAATTAGATGTAACTTTTCTTTTGCCTTATTTGGTTCTCTAGATTTTCTACCATAAACATTTATCACTTTTATAGTAAGAAAAACATTAATTTAAAAATATCTAAGTTTCCACAATCAGATATTAGGAACAAAGGGTATATTGGAAGCAATCTAAAAAACTGGAGAAAGAGGTAACTTTGGGTCATTGGTTCCTATTTGGTGACACTGTTACCTCAAGCAAGTCACCATCTCACTCACCTTGGTTGACTTGTGTGTCATGAAAACACCATTTTCTCTGGCTAAAAGCTGTGTCTACTGTAATGATTAAGAAGATGTGTAGAAAAGTACTTGTTAAATAGTAAAGCATGAGTAACAGAGCATTTTCCCCTTTGACATTCAAATGAAATAAGATCCACCATACAAAGAGAGGTATGAGGAAGGATCTGGTGGTTAAAGTTGTTGCTGAATGTTACTCCATGGCAGAGTTTTCTCCAAAACCCTACATTCAATTACAGTCTCCCTTGGTGTCTGGGTGTGTGTCTGCGTGTATGTCTTGCTTATGATTAGCTGCCAGCATGGTCTTGAGGCTGTCAGTTTCCTCTCTGACATTAGCTCCTACCGTAAGCTTGTAAGGGAAACATTATGTTATGCTTATAGATTTCGTACCAGGGTCTCTAGGGCCTTTACAAGCTCTAACATTCTATGATTTGGGGAATCACTGACTCAATGGACATGAATTTGCACAAACTCTGGGAGATAGTGAAGGACAGGGAGACCTGGCATGCTGAAGTTCATGGGGTCACAAAGAGTTGGACATAACTTAGCAACTGAACACACACAACACATATGTTCCTAAGTGGAGCACAGCCAAAGAAAATGAGGAATAACAGGAGTCTGGTTTCCTCTTTGAGGAGATTGCTGTCCAGGCTGGTTACATTCCTAGGAAAGAAAAGACTGAAGGATTTTTGATGACACATTACATCAGTGATATAACAGCATACCTCCTGAAGTCCTGTTGTGCTGGCATGAGGGGTGGCTTTGGAGAACACGATGAAGAATGTGAGCTCTAGCATCAGACTGGCCTGGGTTCAAATCCCACCTTGGGCTCACCATCTTGTGATCTTGGCAAGTTAGTTCATCTTTTTAAGTCTTTGTTTCCTCTATTATCTTGAAGTCTCATATGACTTTTACCTTACCTTTGGGGAGAATTAAGAGCTAGTAGGACAGTGTCTGGCACATAGTCAATGTTCAGTAACCAGTAAATTTAGTTACTACTTGGAGTTCATTGGAATAAAGCAGTAGGAGAATATTCTTGGTTTAATCTAGCTCTTCATTTCTCCTGGGTCATCAAAGGACATCACCATCTAAAATGTGTACTTGTCATGGTTTAAGTATCCTCTGGTGATGCCCAAGTTTTCCAGGATCAGCTTTTTAGTCACTGACTACCCTCAAGTGTTCAACTGTCAAATTCTGAATCTATGGGGAAGGAATGTGTTAAGATACCATGTGGCTGTAAGTAGTTCCAGCAGGTGAGAGTTTGTCTCTATCCATTTAAAGACGTTTTCTTGAGCTTCCTAATAATATTCTCATGTGAGCGTCTCTACAGATATTCAGAAGATGTGTGATTCAGATGGTAAAGAATCTGCCTTCAATGCAGGAGACCTGGGTTTGATCCCTATTCTTGCCTGGAGAATCTGATGAACAGAGGAGCTTGGCGGGCTACAGTCCATGGGGGTCACAAAGAGTCAGACACAACTGAGTGACTAAGTACCATATATCCAACCACCTTTGACACTTTTTGTAAGAGATTGTGTTGAGAGATCTGAGAAACTCTTTGTGGAATAAAAATTATATTTCATAATCTTGGGAGCTAGAGGTTTTGGGGTGAGTTTCTCTTTAGAAAAGCTAAATTGAAGATTCCCCTCTCTAAAAAACTGAACCCAATGTATTTCCAAAATACCAGGGTTGCTTGTGCCAAGAAACTTTTTTTTAAACATGGGGAAGTGCAGAAAAGATTCTCTTTAAGTAATCATAAGTGAATGTGGTTTATTTTTTTTTAATTTTATTAACTTGTTTCCTTCCATTAGAAAAGTAATACATGTTCATGTTCAGAAATTTATTTTCAAACAGTCATAAGGAAATAAAATGGAAAGAGTCCTGTCTTCACCACCTCATGACCCTCAAAGGAACACATCCATCTCCCCAGAAGTAATCTCTGTTAAAGTGGGCACACAGCCTGCTAGAATTTGAGGAGCCCATACACATAATACAATATTTTGATTTTAACTAAACTTTTTATTTGAGATAATTGAAGATTTATGTGCAGTTACAGGAAATAATATTGAGAGATGCTATATACCCTTTGGGTCTTCCCAGTTGGCATTAGTAATAAAGAACCCACTTGCCAATGCAGGAGACATAAAAGATGTGGGTTTGACCCCTGGGTCGGGAAGATCCCCTGAAGGAAGGCATGGCAACCCACTCCAGCATTCTTGCCTGGAGAATCCCATGGACAGAGGAGCCTGGTGGGCTACAGTCTATAGGGTCACAGAGTTGGACACGACTGAAGTGACTTAGCACGCAGCACACACACAGGTACCCCTTACCAAGTTTCCCCCAAAGGTAACATCTTGCAAAACTGTAATGCAATATCACAGCCAGGAGGCTGGATACAGTCTGTCAAGGGACAGAACATTCCATATCCACAAGAATTCCTCATATGGCCCTTTTATAGCCAAATCCACTTTCCTCCTATGACTACCCCTTCATTAATACCTGACAATTGCTATGTTTTCCACTTGCATACCTTCATCATTTCAAAATGTCATATAGGGACTTCCCTGGTGGTCCAGTGGTTAAGACTTCATCTTCCAGTGCAGGGGATGTGGGTTCAATCCCTGGTCAGGGAGCTAAGATCCTACATGCCTCAGGGCTGAAAAACCAAAACATGAAAGGAAAGCAATGTGGTAACAAATTGAATAAAGACTTTAAAAATGGTCCACATCAAAAGAAAAAAATAATACTTCATGTAATGTAATTACACAGTACATGACATTTCAGGGCTGGCTTTTGCACTCAGCATAACTTCCTGGAGATTCATCCAGGTTGTTGCGTGAATGACTAGTTTGTACCTTTATTATTGCTGAGTGGTAGTCCATGGTATGGTCATACCACAGTTGGTTATTTACCTGTCAAAGGACATCTGAGTTGCTTCCAGAGTGGGGCTTTTACAAATGAAGCTGTTATAAACATTTATGTACAGGTTATTATGTGAGCACAAGTTATCATTTCTCTGGGATAAATGCCCGGAAGGGTAATTGCTGGGTCATATGGTAGAGCTGGCAATGAAGAAACACTTTGTAGAATAAAATTATATTTCATAGTGGGTGGATCTTGTGAGCTAAAAGTTTTGATTTCCATCGGAAAAAAATGGAAATTGGAGTTGTTTTTCCACTCACTGTAGGTTAGGTTTTGTTCCTCTTGGGTTGTTTTCAAGGTTTTTCCTTTGCTTCACAAGTTTGGTGATGATGTGTCTTGGTATAGATTTCTTTGGAGATTCTATTTGAGCTTCATTCAGCTTCTTGAATCTACAGACTTACGTCTTTTACCAAATTTGGGAAGTTTTTATCTTTTTTTAATCTTTTTTTTTCCTCCTCTTCCGGAACACTGCTAACAGAAATATTAGATTTTTACATATAGTTCTACATTAGGTCCTTAAGGCTCTGTTCTTTTTCCTTTTTTGCCCAGTCTATTTTTCCTCTATTGTTCAGAATAGATATTTCCTTATTGATTGATCTTCAGGTTCATTGATTCTTCCCCCTGTCCCCTCCATTCTGCTGTTGAATTTATCCATAGAGTTTGGCTGTTGTTGGCTATTGTATTTTTCATTTCTAAATTTCCATTTGGTTCATTTTCACATTTTCTATTTCATTGCAGAGAGTTTCTATTTTTTGTTTTAAGCATTTTCATAATTGCTCACTGAAGCATTTTTATGATGGCTCCTTTAAAAATCATGTCAAATAAGTCTAACAGCTGTGTCATTTCAATGTTGGTATCTGTTGATTGTCTTTTATTATTCGATTTGAAATCTTACTGGATCTTGATTTTCACTGGAAGTGATTTTCTATTAAAGATAAAGGAGAAAGTGATTTTTAAAATTAAAACCTAGGCTTTGGATGAGACTCTGGATCTTATTTAAGTGTCTAGTTTAGGGGCCTGTGACTCCTCTCTGGCACGGATGGAGGGAGAATTGCCTTTTTACTACCCAGGGGAGTAGACATCCAGGCTTCCCTCTTGGCCTCTATTGACAGTCCTCATTACTGCTGGGCAGAGGTGGGAGTTGTGCCCTCTACTAGGCCTCCACGCATCCCTGCCCGGGAGAGGTAGGAGCACCTCCTACTGCCCTCCGCGTGACCTCCACCGACACCACTGGGGGTAGTGGCCTCGCTACTTCTGGGCAGTGGGGAGAGTCCTTACCCCCTACTTGGCCCTCTTGGGCATCATTTTGGCACAGGAGTCAGGCATCTCATCACAGGCTGATAAGAGTGGATGTCTAGGCTCTCCACTCTGTTGAGACTATTGTGGGAGGGGGTGAGGATCACAGCTTTTTTCCCACAGTTTTTGGCTGGAGCAGAGAAGTTATTGATCGAAGGTTTTCTGTTTTGCTACACTTCCCCATTCCTGGACCAATGGTTAGAGACAGTCAGCTTTTGTGCTTTTTTTTTTTTTTTTTGGTCTGTGCCCATTGGTATCTCCAACTGCTGACTTCTTTAGTGCCTAGTCCAGAATATATGAGGCAAGAAGGAAACCCAGGGAGCTGACCCCTGCATCATATCTAGGGTCCCAGACTCCTTAGCTGGTTTGCCCGCATGTGTCCACCTTTCAGAGTCTTCTTAGGTTTGCTGTATACACAATGCTGGGGTCTTAACTGTACCCAGTGGGAGGAATAGAGAGAAGCATGTCTATTCTGTCTTCCTGGAAGCGGAAACCCATGGTTTACTTTTAACAGGGACTCAAATAGTACAAGTTTTCCCTTGAGCTATAAAGCATGCAGTTTTAGCAACTACAAAGAAATAACAGAAGACTACAATTAAGGAAATCTTTAATCTTGAAATTAACTAAATAAAATCATAGTGTCTGTACATTCTAATGTATAACAGGGAAAACTGAACAATGACTGTGTGTTAAAGGCCCAGAATTATGGAGTCAGAAGAGCTTAATTAATATTTTAAACCAAGAGTGTAAATCGAACTGTCTTATGAAGTAACGCCAACCATCAAAGTGAAATTAAGGAGTCAGAGTGCTCACAATCTATATTTTACTGTGTAGAACCCATTTTTCTCTCTCTCTTTCTTTCTTTCTTTCCTTCCTCCCTTTTTTCCTCCCTCTGTCCCTTCCTTCCTTCCTTCTGTTCTTTCACTTTTTTTTAATTTTAAAGCTTTGATTTTTTTGCCCCCCCCCCTTTTTGTGACCCCTATACTGCTGCTTCTTGCCTTTATTTCTGAGCCAGCCACTAGACTCAACTGATTGAAACTATTGTTTAGTGAAATCTATGGATTATTCTGAACTAATCATGAGAAAACTTTAGGTAAGGAAAATTCTATAGACTTCCTTTGTGGTTGCTTGAAATAGTACTCCATAGCATTTAAAAAACTTGCTTCAAAATAAAATTGTAGAAAAGAAAGAAAACAGTACTAGTAAAGTGTCTAAAAAAAAAAAAAGTGCAAAGATACCACAATCTCCCATAGTAAACAAGTTCATATCTTGTAAATTTTGGAGTGAGAAAGTTCTCTATGGTGTCCAATCTGCCTCACTATCTCTGACTGTAATTTATGTTAATTTCTGTAGATTTTATGAAAATAAATCTCACCAATACAATAAATACTTGTCCCATGGAAGAAAACCAAATCTTAATCTTATGCTTATCTCTCCTTTAAAACTTCTGTCTCCTCAAATCTTGTCTCCTAGTAAACTTATTCCTCTGCCACTTGGGGGTTTCCAGGTGGCTTAGTCAGGTTAAGAATCCTCCTGCAGTGCAGGACACTTGGGTTCGATTCCTGGGTCAGGAAGATCCCCTGGAGAAGGAAATGGCAACCCACTTCAGTACTCTTGCCTGGAGAATCCCATGGACAGAGGAGCCTGGTGGGCTATAGTCCATGGGGTCACAAAGAATCAGACACAACTAAAATGACTGAGCACACTGCCACTTGATGAAAACTCAGGCCCCAAGAATTTTCTACTCATTCTGGAATAACAAGCCATCCTAAAATGATTAAGAGAGCTGTGGTCCCCTCTCACTCCAAATCAGTAAAGAGAAGGTATCCAGACCATGTTGAAAATCAATTCTTGGATTTTGACTTGAAGACCATACTGCTCCTCCCCTTTCTGCTTCTTGAGGCCTGTGATTTGAGGCTGGCAGCCCCAAGGGAAGGGAGTGGAAGAGGCTTCTGCTGACCTCCTTTTGTACTCCTGGTCACTCACACCAACCCCAACCAGCTAAGAGAGGGGCAGGATAGGCCAGGAAAGCAGGGGGACAGTTCTTCTTTGGCCACTGGCTTTGCGTACTCTGACAATAGCACATGCCTACTTCTCACCCTTACCAAGGTTCCCATCCCTGAGATCTGCCGTCTTGCAACCCCCACTGGTAGCCTTTCCCCACTGGCCTACAGCTGGAATCCCTACTCTCCTGGTTGGTCCTCTTGTGTAAGATTTGACAAGGCTACAGTGCACCCCTCCTCTCAGATGTGGCCCACAGCTAATCCCTGCAAAGCGCTCAGGTATCCTTTACCCTGAGAAATCAGATGCACAGCCCATTCCCAGCTCAGCATCACACTCCCGAAGCTGCCATCAAAACCGTTCACCAGCTTTCTCCTTCCCTCTAGGTCTCCCCAAGTGCCAGACCCAAGCCCACCCTGTCCTCTGACCCATTCCCTGGCAGCTTCTCCTAAAATTCAGGGAGGAGATTCATCCCTGCATTAGAGTGAGTGGGGATCACAGCTCTCTTGAGTGGAGAGTTTCTTACCACTTTCCCTGTTCCTGTCCTACACTCGCTAACCCACTTTGGGCCTCTGGCTGAGGGAATCCAAAACTTTTTTTTCCCTTTAGATAATCTGTAAGTGATGATATGGTTTCTCACTTTGGGATTTCTATATTTTTCTCATTCAAAACTTTGCTGTTAACAGCCAGTGCAGGAGAGCAGCAACTTTTTGTGCCCTCAACTTACTTATGAATATTTCAGGACTTGTTATTAAAGGTTATAAATCTTCCTCAGGCCTCTTCTTTCTGGAGCTAAATGAGCCCAATTCTTAAAGAGTCATTTCTTCAAGGTCCTTTAATAGTTTTTACTTTTCTCCTCTAATTTCTCTAGTTTTATTACATTTCAAATAATTTGTGCATCAGAGAAATGAACATGCAAGATGTATGCATGACTTTGATGGTTTTATTTTTATTTCACTTCCAATTTTCCGTAGGTAAAAGTTTCATATATTTTAAAACCCAGAAGTTACAGAAGGGTGTACAGTGAGTTTCCTTACCATCCTTGTCCCAAGCCACCCAGCACCATCCCCCACTCCCAGGAATGAGTATAATTAGTTCCCTGAGAATCCTTCCAGTGATACTCTGCGTATATACAAGCAATCGTGTATATATAATCTGTCCCACTCACCCTCACACTTTCCCTTTGCTTTTTCCCCTTATAAGAATATCTTCAAGACCCTCTAGATCAGAAAAGAATTTCCTCATTCTCTTCTGTAGCTGCATTATAGTCCTTTGGCTGGATGTCCCAGACTTTAACTAGTTCCCTACTCTTTTTTGTTAATTAAAAAAAAAATTTAGTTATTTTTGATTGAAGGATAATTGCTATACAGTATTGTGTTGTTATCTACCAAACATCAGCATAAATCAGCCATAGGTTTACCCATGACTAGTTCCTTACTCTTGAACATTCCAAACTCTGTCACAAATAAAGCTATGATGAATAATCTAAATACATCATTTAGCTCATATTTGAATATACCTACAGGATAAATTCCTAGAAATAAAATTGCTGGTCAAAGCATGCATGCAATTATAGTTCTAAAGATGCTGCCAAATTGTTTTGCATCAGAATGACACCAGTTATACCCTTCCCAGCAATATAGGAGAGTGCCCATCTATACAGACTCACCTCCATGCCATGCTGCCAAACTTTTTAATCATTGACCATCCAAATGGTTACATATTGAATCTCAGTTAAGTGAGGCTGAGCAATTAACATCCCTACACTTCAGCCACTTGTATTTTCTTATTTTGTGAACTGTCTTGCACATGATTTACCTGGACAGGTCTGGAAATGGTGGAAGGATTACTTCATTGGTCACACTGGTGAATAGTAGGAGATGCTGTCACAGAAAAAGGTACAGGGCTTAATTAAGACAGTGAAGCTCAGGAGCTCATGTAGCAAGAAGCATGGACTATTTGCTACACACAATGCAAACGTGGACAGTGGTAACTGCAGCCTGGTGCAGAAACAGTTCTAGGTCATGTCTCCTGTGCAAATTCCTAGGTGGGTAATGATTTCAAAGAGAAAATTATTAGCAGATAATATGCTCCAGGTGAATCTAGCAAACAGTAAGTTACAAAACAAGCAAAAAAAGTCTTGAAAATATTTGATACTCCCAGTGTAAGAATTTATAATCTATTAGCGCTAAAGAAATTTTGTCTTACAGTTACTGAATCTAGGGAGGAAAATATATGTAGATAAATAAAAGATGATAGATAGATGGCAGATGAATATACACATGTTGACTTAAAATGTACAAGATAGAAGATGCTTCCCTGATGGATCAATGGTTAAGAATCTGCCTTGTAATGGACACCGATTGGATTCCTGGTCAGCAGTGGAGATCCCACATGCCGCAAGGCAACTAAACCCATGTGCCACAACTACTGAAGCCCAGACGCCCTAGAGCCCATGTTCCACAACAAGAAAAGCCACCACAGTGAGAGGCCTTCCCACCACAACTAGAGAGTAGCCCACGCTTGCTGCAACTAGAGAAAGCCCACACACAGCAATGAAGACCCAGCATAGTCATCAATAAATAAATTTTTTAAAAAAGAAGTTTAGTTTTAAAAAATAAAAACACAAAGAAGAAGCTGTGAGTTGTGCGTATTCAGTGTCTTACTGAGGACTGTAGCCTGGGAGACAGCATCTCAGAGAGCTCTGAGAACTTGCCCCATGTGATTTTGGTGGAGGGAGTACGTGCGTGCAGCCAAGCACACGACTCAGCAGAAGGTTGCCGCTCATCACAAGGAACACATATTTTAGTTACTGGTGTTAGCACTTTTCTTTCTAAGTGTAGGAAAATGCAAAACATTGGAAAAAACCTTCAAGTTTTCTCCTGGAAAGATCTAACTATCTGAAGGCCTGTTCTGTCAGTTTTCCCAGCACACGGAGTGCCTCATTCCTGATCTCTGCCCTGAACTCCTTTCAGAGGGTGTTGAAGGTCAGTGGCTGCAGTGGCAAAAACCTCAATCCTTGTAGAGCTGGATGGTGAGTAACATTCTTTAGTTGGCACAGATATATACAATATATACTATATTTGGTATATAATAACACATACACTGGGTTTCCCTGGTGTTTCAGACAGTAAAGAATCTGCCTGCAATGCAGGAGACCTGGGTTTAATCCCTGGGTCCAGAAGAGGTGAATGGCTACCACCTCCAGTATTCTTGCCTGGAGAATTCCATGGACAGAGGAGCCTGGCAGGCTACAATAATTGGGGTTGCAAACAGTCAGACACAACTGAGTGACTAACACTTTTACTTTTCTTCAGCATATACATTGGACTGCAAAGAAATTGAAACAGTCAGTCCTAAAGGAAATCAACCCTGAATATTCCTTGGAAGGACGAACACTGAAGCTGATGCTCCTGGCCATCTGATGCGAAGAGTGGACTCATTAGAAAAGACCCTGATGATGGGAAAGATGAAGGCAGGAGAAGGGAGCAGCATAGGATGAGATGATTAGATAGCACCACCAACTCAATGGACATGAGTTTGAGCAAACTCTGGGAGATGGTAGAGGACAGAGGAGCCTGGCGTTCTACAGTTCATGGAGTTGCAAAGAGTCAGAGGCGACTTAGCAACTGAAGGACAACAACAAAAACATACACATTACATAAAAGTATTCAAGTATTTTAAACCTTTAAAACAGTAAATGTAATTTGTCCTAAGAGTTAGCTCAAACATTGATCATTTGATGGTAGAACTGTTATCAGCTGTTTAAGAATGATATACAACACCTACAAAAGCAAAGACAAGCAAAAAAATATTTCTGCCAATTAGTGTGTGTATGTGTTTGTGTGGTGTGGGGGTGCTCTTTCACTATAAGAGGCATTTGCTTTCAAATATAAAAGATTCATTGTGACTTTTTAAAATTTTTCATTTTATATTGCAGTATAGTTGCTTTGTGTTAGTTGCTCAGTGGTGTCCAACTCTTCATGACAACATGGACTGTAGCCCACCAGGCTCCTCTGTCCATGGAATCCTCCAGGCAAGAATACTGGAGTGGGTAGTATTCCCTTCTCCAGGGAATCTTCCTGACTCAGGGAACAAACTTGAGTCTCCTGTATTGCAGGCAGATTCTTTACCATCTGAGCCATCAGTAGTTGATTTAAAATGTGTCAGCTTCAGGCGTACAGCAAAGTTACTCCGTTGTACATGATATACACATATACATATATTCTTTTTCAGACTCTTTTTCCATATACGTTATTATAGAATATTGAGCCCCCACTGTGACTTTGAGCAAATCTGTTTAAACTTTTAAAAATATATATCTAAAAGGCAAACAATTCTTCAGCTACTCACAGTGTATGTGACGCTTGTAAGGCTTTAAAATCAGACAAGCAGAAAGATTTCTTTGCAAGTCATTCTAGCTCCTTTCACCAATCTCTGGGCAAGTCAACCCTGGAATAACCTGAGGTCCCTGCAGTTGAGGATATCTGCTCACCTGTCCCACGTGGGCACTGATAACCTGGGAAGCTGTGACTGATTGCAGATGCCTCACCTTTGAGGCTGGAAGGCCCCTGGGCCAATGGAAGCTGTAAGGGGCTTTGATGAAGTCTCTGCTATATGGCACGAGACGACGAGAGGGCAGCACCTGGGAATGTCCCGGCTTTGAGTCCAGAAGGGAGAGGGAGCCTGGGAGCCATGTGCATCCAGTTAAGAATGGGAATAAGCACGAAACAATATTAACTTTAGAAATGAGATGAAAGCCCATGTGTGCTCAGCTTTCACACAGAAGGGGAGACCCGAAGAGCCTCCCAACCCCCTTCAGCACTGCTTTTAGATGGAAATGATTTTGTTGAACACTGACACAAAAGGAAGATACAGATGTAGTGAAGAGCCTTAGCGAAGAACAATTATATGCAAGTAGGTTACATGAAATATAGTCTCAAGTGTATGATATCTTGTGAATATTAATTAAGGAAATTATTCTCAGAGCAGCTAGTGTTTAAAACAAGATCTAATCTCTACTGAGTGGGCCTGCCGTCCTCTCTCAGTGTTTAACTTCAAAGGGCTTTGGAGTTGGGGCAAATGAGATTATTATTACTTCAATCTAGAGACGAAACCTATTCTAACCAACATGAGAGTGAATTCTGGAATTACACATAGCAGTTAATACAAAGAAGAAAAAATATTCCACACTTAAAATGCCTACATGCCAAAATGTGTCTTAACCTTTTTCATCTGATCTACTTCATCCTCCTGTAAAAATTGCACATTTCAGGTAGAGAGCTGGAGAAGGGTGTGGGCCAGCTGAAGACACACTCTTATTCACCTATTCTTTTCTTTGACTCAGGGCCATTAGAAATAATAATATTACCATTAATATTAATAATATTATTACTACTACTAGCTAAGACTTAAATGCATCTGTGGGTCAGGTACTCTTTGCCTTATGTTAGCTCATTTAATGTTTTTAAAAGCCCTGTGAGGTTTTAAAGGTTAACAGACCTAGAAAGGTAAATATATTAGTTTACCGTAAGAAAATACCACAGACTGGGTGGCTGAAACAACAGAAATGCATTTTCTCACCATTCTGGAGGCTGGAAGATCAAGTTGAAGGATGAGACCATGAAATGAATAGGGCTAGTGTCTCCTGAAACCACTCTCCTAGCCTCACAGGTGGCCACCTCCACTCTTCATCCTTATTTGTCTGTCCTCTGCACACACAAATCCCTGGCCCCTTGTGTGTCAAATTCCCTCCTCTTATAAGGGCAGCCAAAGATGGAGAAGCTCTATACTGTCAGCAAAAACAAGACCAGGAGCTGACTGTGGCTCAGATAAAGAACCCTTATTACCAAATTCAGACTTAACTTGAAGAAAGTATGGAAAACCACTAGACCAGGTATGACCTAAATCAAATCCCTTATGATTATACAGTGGAAGTGACAAATAGATTTAAGGGACTAGATCTGATAGACAGAGTGCCTGATGAACTTTGGATGGAGGTTCGTGACAGGAGACAGGGATCAACACCATCCCCAAGAAAAAGAAAGGCAAAAAAGCAAAATGGCTTTCTGAGGAGGCCTTACAAATAGCTGTGAAAAGAAGAGAAGTGAAAAGCAAAGGGGAAAAGGAAAGATATACCCATTTGAATGCAGAGTTCCAAAGAATAGCAAGGAGAGATAAGAAAGCCTTCCTCAGTGATCAGTGCAAAGAAATAGAGGAGAATGATAGAATGGGAAAGACTAGAGATCTCTTCAAGAAAATTAGAGATACCAAGGGAACATTTCATGCAAAGATGGGCTCAATAATGGACAGAAATGGTATGGACCTAACAGAAGCAGCAGATATTAAGAAGAGGTGGCAAGAATACAGAGAACTGTACAAAAAAGATCTTCATGACCCAGATAATCATGATGGTGTGATCACTCACCTAGAGCCAGACATCCTAGAATGTGAAGGCAAGTGGGCCTTAGGAAGCGTCACTACGAACAAAGCTAGTGAAGGTGATAGAACTCCAGTGAGCTATTTCAAACTCTGAAAGATGACACTGTGAAAGTGCTGCACTCAATATGCCAGCAAATTTGGAAAACTCAGGCTGGAAAAGGTCAGTTTTCATTCCAATCCCAAAGAAAGGCAATGCCAAAGAATGCTCAAACTACCACACAATTGCACTCATCTCACATGCTAGCAAAGTAATGCTCAAAATTCTCCAAGCCAGGCTTCAACGGTATGTGAACTGTGAACTTCCAGATGTTCAAGCTGGTTTTAGAAGAGGCAGAGGAACCAGAGATCAAATTGCCAACATCTGTTGGATCATCTCATCAAAAAAACAAGAGAGTTCCAGAAAAACATCTATTTCTGCTTTATTGACTATGCCAAAGATGTTGATTGTGTGGATCACCACAAACTGGAAAATTCTTAAAGAGACGGGAATACCAGACCACCTGACCTGCCTCTTGAGAAATTTGTAGGCAGGTCAAGAAGCAACAGTGAGAACTGGACATGGAACAACAGATTGGTTCCAAATAGGAAAAGGAGAACGTCAAGGCTGTGTATTGTCACCCTGCTTGTTTAACTTATATGCAGAGTACATCATGAAAAACCCTGGGCTGGAGGAAGCACAAGCTGGACTCAAGATTGCTGGGAGAAATATCACCTCAGATATGCAGATGACACCACCCTTATGGCAGAAAGCGAAGAGGAACTAAAGAGCCTCTTAATGAAAGTGAAAGAGGAGAATGAAAAAGTTGGCTTAAAGCTCAACATTCAGAAAACTAAGATCATGGGATCCAGTCCCATTACTTCATGGCAAATAGATAGGGAAACAGTGGGAACAGTGACAGACTATTTTTTGGGGCTCCAAAATCACTGCAGATGGTGACTGCAGCCATGAAATTAAAATACGCTTACTCCTTGGAAGAAAAATTATGACCAACCTAGACAGCATATTAAAAAGCAGAGACATTACTTTGCCAATAAAGTTCTGTCTAGTCAAGGCTGTGGTTTTTCCAGTGGTCATGTATGGATGTGAGAGTTGGACAATAAAGAAAGCTGAGCGCTGAAGAATTGATGCTTTTCAACTGTGGTGTTGGAGAAGACTCTTGAGAGTCCCTTGGACTGCAAGGAGATCCAACCAGTCCATCCTAAAAGAGATCAGTCCTGGGTGTTCATTGGAAGGACTGATGTTGAAGCTGAAACTCCAATACTTTGGCCACCTCATGTGAAGAGTTGACTCATTGGAAAAGACCTGATGCTGGGAAAGATTGAGGGCAGGAGGAAAAGGGGACGACAGAGGATGAAATCGTTGGATGGCATCACCGACTCATTGGACAGGTGAGTCTGGGTGAACTCTGGGAGTTGGTGATGGACAGGGAGGCCTGGCGTCACAAAGAGTCGGACACGACTGAGAGACTGAACTGATAAGGACACAAGTCAGACTGGATTAGGGGCCACCCTACCAGCCTCATTTTAACTCAATCACCTCTTTCTCATCCCTGTCTCCAAATACAGTCATATTCCTAGGTTCTGAGGATTAGAACTCCAAAACACAGATTTTTGTTGGGGGCAGGGGATCGCCAATCAAACCATAACAGTGAAGTTGTCACCCCAGGCCCTCACAGCAGGTCAGACGTGGAGCTGGGATTTCAGCCTTAGGTAGGACTAGAGTCAGATCCTCAACCATCGTGCAACAGTGCCCTATAGGTACCAGCCTGTGAGAGGAAAGGCAATATACATCTATTTCAATCAGGACAATGGTCTCATGACCTGTAACAGCTCTGGGTGGGAGGGTAAAAGGTAAGACACTGAAAGAAACATCTTTTCAGACAGGACCAGTAAAATGGGATCATACAGATTATTAAGACTTTGGGGCTTCCATGGTAGCTCAGCTGGTAAAGAATCCTCCTGCAATGCAGGAGACCTGGGTTCAATCCCTGGGTTGGTAAGATCCCCTGGAGAAGGGAAAGGCTACCCACTCCAGTATTCTAGTCTGGAGAATTCCATGCACTGTATAGTCCATGGGGTCACAAAGAGTTAGATACAACGGAACGACTTTTCACTTCCGTATGAATTTAGTAGATTTTTTTTTTTAAGGTTGTGAGACATTAACCAATTACCTAACACTAGAATTTTAGCTTTAGCTGTTGGTGAAATCAGTGCTGCTGCCAGGCCACACTCCTGCACGACTGGAAACAGATGCTGGGTATGGATGGGTACTGGAGAGCCCAGATGCTGAATGGATACGGTTACCATGGACAAGAGGTGCAGACGGTGAAGAAAGACGGAACAGCTATGGATGTGGCTGGATGTGAATAAAGGCAAAGATATCCATGTGGGCTCCCCATCGGTCACTGAGGCAGCCGAGGTGCCCCAGGGAGAGTTGGAATTAAGTGGAAGTGTGTTCCAACATTTCTGGATCAACCTGAGACCCAGAAAATTCAGGCTGCACCAGGCAGCACCAGCCTCATTATCTGCTATTTGCTCTGCACTCAGCTCAGCAAGCCCATTCCTGGTTTTCCAAATGTGCTGTGCATGCCCCACACTTACCCCTGCCTCTCTGTTCCCTCTGCTGTGAATGCTCTTAATCACCGCCGCCTTCCCCATCTCTCCAGCAGGTAAAACCTCTTCTGACGACCTCCTTCCTTGGAAACTAAGATGGGTCCCTTTCTTTACTGTCTCATTGATCTTAATCACTCCATCCCATTCCAGCACTTTCTATGTATTCATCTGTTTCTGTGTCTCCTTTACTTAACAAAATCTTTAAAATATGAACCATGTCTTTTGCATTTTTGTGTCTTGCTCCTAATACAGTGCCAGGCACATCATAGGTTCCCAGCAGATAACTGCAGAATAAATGTCCATCTCAGAGAAACCTAAAGTCCCAGAGATATGTTTTACTTGGTCAGTACACCACTTGAAAATAATAATAAATATGTTGCTAATGTTTACAACTTCAGAGATTTCACAGACAAAAAGGATTATCTGCTTTAAAAATCCAAAGGGCTCGCTATACCAGCCTTGAATCCCCACATACAATGAGTTAAAATTGAGGAGTGGCCATCCCTTTTGGGGAAGATGTTACTCTGCTATTTACCCCAATCTCTACCCTATTCTTAAGTATTCCTGCCTCACATCTGCCCTCTTCATGCATATGGGAAACCCACCTCACCCCATTAGGCATTCTGTACCCCCGATCCCATCAGACCAATCCATCAGATCCTCCTCTGCTTTTGACCGCCCATCCCAGCACTTATGGACTACAGTTGTTTTCCATCATTCAGCTCTGGCCATACCCACGTCTCACTCCTTCAGTGTATCCTGAAAGGGCAGAAGAGGCGGGAGGAGGATGCTTCTTTCAGTTCATGGAAAGGGAGCTAAAGGGAAGATCTGTCTTCTTCTGGCATATCAGGTGTTGGCACCAGTGAGAGGCAGGATACTGGCCAGGATGGGCAAACAAGCCAGCTGGGAATGGCAGCCCCAGTGCTCCAGCCAGCAAACACCTTTTCAAAGCCTACTTTGCATAAGACAGTTCCGCTGACCACATCGGAGTCACAGGGGAACAGTTACCCCTGGAACTTCCTTTCTGCAACAGTAGCACCCTGTGTAAGGGAACCAAAGATGGAACATGATCGTCTCATATATATGCTGCCATGAGGTTTCAGACCACCACACTGGCATGAGCTTTCAACGTTGAAAAAATAAATGAAAACTCTCTGGAAATAATAGGAGCACTGTGTCCTGGAACCCGAAGAATAATAATCCCAGGCCATCAGTCATCCAAGCTGAAAACAGTTTCTTCCTCTCTTTGCTGGGCCTAGGATGACATGACTCAGACCCTTAGCCCAGGAGTGATTTGCATCCCTGCTGGGGACACAGAAGAGGCTGCATCCACCGTGGCTGAAAACGCCAGGAAGACGGGGGTCTTTTCCTTTTCAAAGAGTTAGAGTTGCTTTCTATGTATTAGTGTGAAGTGCAGTTTGTGATTGTGCTTCATGGGTCCCAAATATCTGGACTCACAAGGGACTTTTGTGTCCAGATCTGGAGGATTTGCAAGAATATGAACCATGTATGGAGAATTCACATATTCAGAAGGCCAGTAAGCCTTTCCCATGCATGGCCTCCCAACAGTCTGAAGCAGTAGGCACTATCCTTACACCCATTTTACAGATGGTAATGCTGCAGCTAAGCAGGCTAATTGATGCCACCAAGCCCATGAGTACAAGGTTACAGTACAAGGTTACAATTTGAACCTAGGTCTGTCCGTCTGACCCCACAGCCCTACTCCCAGCTCTCACTCTCTGTTACTTCCTCATTCATTCTCTTATGCCACAAATATTGAGCACCTCCTATGACTTAGACACTGTTCTAGGTGCTTAGGATACTGCTGTATCCTAAGATATCCTATCCTATCCTATCCTAGGATATCCTATTGGATATCCTATCCAATCAGATAGGAAGGCGTGCGTGCTAAGTCGCTTCAGTCGTGTCTGATTAATTGCGACCCAATGGACTGTAGCCCGCCAGGCTCCTCTGTCCATGGGATTCTCCAGCAAAGATTACTGGAGTGGGTTGCCATGCCCTCCTCCTAGGGATCTTCTGGACCCAGGGATTGAACCTGCATCTCTTACATCTCCTGCATTGGCAGGAGGGTTCTTTACCACAAGAGACACCTGAGAAGACCCTGGATAAGAATATTTGCTCTCAAAGAAGTTATGTTCAACCCAGCATAGACTGCAGTGCTGTGGAGCCTACATTCCACAGTTGTGAAGACCATTACCTGCTGGATCTCACTTCCGAAGCACTCAGGAAAAAATATGTAAATTTGGGGAAAGGCATGATCTTAGTTGCTGTAGGTGCATTTTTTAAGTAAGTTCAAGGGGCTAAAAAAAAAGTTCCTGCTCAGCTTGAAAATGAGACTGGGGTGTGTTCTATCAGTTTTTCCTGAAGGGGAAAAAAAAATCCCCCAATTTTAATTCCCTTCTGAACTCAGCCACATGTTGAGATAAGGAAGGTGGGGTTATAAATCAATTCAGCTCCCTTGGGAGAAAAATTATAGTAATAAGCTTTTAAAAAACGATGATAATAATAAGCTATATGATTTCAAAGTGACTCACCACCACTCCCCCCTTCTTTTTTTTTTTTTGACAACTGAAATTGATTTTGAAAGGAAAGGCTGTGGAGATTTTCGTTGAATACAATCCAGACGTTCTAAATCTAAACCCTCTCACCAAAGAGACTGCAGATCTGGAGAGCCTGGGCTCTGTTGATAATGCCCTACTCTCTGCCCGACATACTATACCCACCACCACATGTCACTCAACATGCCTGAGAGCTCGTAGATGAAGGAAATAAAGATGGAACGATATTAAGACTGAAATCAATACAGCTTTCTTTTACATTTCCCAATAGTCTCAATAACTTCAAAGGAGCAGATATGAATATAATTAATGAGCAGAACAAACACCAAGTGCAAAATAAATCTGGACCTTGTTTTACGAGCAGTGTTGGAATGATGGATTTAGAACTGTAGACATGTTTGTTGGCAAATCTGACGACTCACTCATTTCCAAATGGTATAGCCTTTTAGAGCAACTGCAGTTGCATCAGCCTGGGTGCCCCTTAGGAAAAATACTTGCTGGAACCACTTGGTACCCGACTAAACAGAGCCCTTGTACTTTGATGCATTCAGCCGCTGTTAAAATTTATGTTTGAATCAGTATTAGGAGGAATCCTCCGACCAGCTCTCCATTTGGCTGCTTCTGCAAGCTAATCCCATTTTAAAATATGTATATTCTTAGGAATCTGACCAAACTGAATAACAACAATGCTCAGAGGAAATTCACACTTGTATTTCAAAAAGAAATAAGAGCTCTCGCTACGGAACGGGCACTAAAGCTATGAAAACAAAAACGTGGCCTTGGCCATGGTGCTCTGCTTCTAATTGTGTTCCTTCTTCTGGGAAATCCCTCAACAGTTCTGATCCTCCGTCTCTTCATCAATAGTAGCAATACAAGTATATATATTGGGTGTTCACTGTGTATTAGACTAATCCTGTTCTAAAATGTTCATGCACCCTTTTAGACTAGTCCTATGAGGTACAGTCATTCTATTACAACCCCTTTTTTATAAATGAGGAAACTGAGGCTCATGCAGCTGCCATGACTAGCCTATACTTTTAAGAATGTGAAAACTAGCATTTTAAGTGAATGTCCTGACTGCACAGCTTCCATTCTCAACTATTTTCTTAGAGTTGGCAGTCAGGAGGTACAGAGAGGAGTTCATTTATACAATCCTCATGACTTTAAGTCCATTCACTCATTCTTTCAGTTGTCTGGTCTCTAAAATGATATCAATACTTGCTCACCTTACATCTTGAACTTCGCACATGGAAGTCAGAAGACAAGGAAGAAATGAATGACACATTGTGACTGTCTCTTTATATTTGGTGGAAAGAGAAGCAGCTGGGGGACAAAAAACGGTCCTTCTAATTTCTTCTCACCTTTAACCTACGGCATCATGAGCTACAAAGACCTGGGTTCTCTAGTCCTTTGCTTCACAGCTCTCTTAGCCCACTGTGGCCAATGTTATCCTTATTCAGATGTCCTGTAACAGGCCTACATAGCAAAAACAGAAGCCTTCTGGTAATTCTTCATGAATATAAACTGTGTAGACTCCAACCAAAGCATTCAGGCCTTGGAGTGACAGTTTAAAAGCTAGATTATTAACAATGACTTCCTGTTCAGGGTCAAATCCACTAATTGTGCTCTGTAGTATTGGTCTAACATTTGGGCCCAGGGACAATCCTATTTCTAACACATCTGTCCTCCAAGGACTATCGACACATTAATTTAGCAGATAATGTCCCAGGGATCAAAGAAGTCTCATTACAGTCCCTACACACAGACAAACAGAAATAACAGTTTGTTCTACTGATTGTCATGAAACACACCCAAATGTCTTGATATTCTTTTAAGTCAGTTGTAAAAAAGAAATTATTTACACCTTTAATAGCATGATGAAGATGTATAAATCTTGAGCCCACTGGCTGTTGCAAGTGGGAATGGCTCCAGGGAGGATGGCGCTGTGGGAAGAGGGTGCGGTGGGGGGTTGGGGGTGGGGGGTGTGTTCGGGGATGGGGAGGTGGGTGAGGTTAGAAGGACGGGGGTGTAATCACCTTGTTCCTGGCCCAGTACAGAAATGGCATCTGGGATGCTTCCCTCTGCTCCAGCAGCAGCGCTGGGTTAGACAGGGCAGCAAAATTAAAAACACCGGGCAGAGCCAAGCGGGGACGCGGGTGGGGGCTGGGGAAGACAAACACAGAAACGACCACTCACAGGAGCGAGCCCGGAGTCTTGTTTTATGTGGTAAGGAAATCTAAGATCTAATCAGTAGCCTTAATTGAAAGGCTCAGTGAGGGGGATCTCTAAGCTCCTCTTCCTGCCATTAATTTTAATTTTAGCCTTTCACAGGGTACGGACAGGAGTGAAGGTGATGCGTAAGGGCCCAGCCCTTTAGAACCGTGGGGGCCCCTGGAGAGACGGTGAGGCGCTTCCCCTAATGAAGTCAGGCCCCGGGCGGCGCTGTTGGGGTCCGCAGAGGCCCCGAACCCTCAAACCGCAGCGCAGGGCGTTCCTCCTCCGCTGTGCCCAAGCGCGGCCACGCCGCCCGCGGTTCTCCCGCTCCTCCTTTCCTAAAGGCCACGCACGCTGAGGAGTTCTGGGGAGCGGAGAGGCAGCCGGCGGAAGGGCAGAGAAGACGAGAAGGTGGAGGAAATGAACCACTAGAGCGGCAGCCGGGAGTGCTGCTGAAGAGCTTTCAAGGACTTTCAAAGCTTCCTCGCTGTTTCTGCCGTGTCGTTGACCTCTCCTACTACGTGCTCAATTAAAATCGGTCTCCCAGGTCCCTCAGCAGTAAAGAATCCGCCTGCCAATGCTGGAGACTCAGGAAGACTCGGGTTCGATTCCTGGGCGGGGAAGCTCCCCTGGGGAAGGAAATGGCAACCCAGTCCAGTATTCATGGGCTTCGCTGGTGGCTCAGATGGTAAAAAAAAAAAAAAAAAAAAAAATCTGACTGCAATGCAGGAGCCCTGGGTTTGATTCCTGGGATGGAAAAATCTCCAGGAGGAGGGCATGGCAGCCCACTCCAGTATTCTTGCCTGGAATATCCCCTGGACGGAGGAGTCTGGCGGGCCGCAGCCCATGGGGTCCCAAAGAGGCACACGTGACTGAGCATGTGTGGTGCGTGCAGATGGTGCATTGAAGCCTCACTTCGGCGCAGCCTCCTCACCCGGTCTACAGGATGAACTTTCTTCTGCGGGCCAAAGACGTTAATAGTGTCTCCTTTGTGCTTTCACCAGTTTAAAGCCAGAGCAAAACATAATTATAGCAAAGGCTGTTAATGGATTAGGTGGTAGGTTTTGCCACCTTACTCCGTGCCTCTCTTTCCCTCCACTGGGCTGTGTGCTAGCTCTCATCATCTTCTAATTATCTGTTCCTTTTTTCGCTTCACAGCTTTAGAAGTTACAAGGGTATTAGCTGAAACCAAATTAAATTTCTTTTTTTTCCTTTTAAAGGAAATGAAAAAAAAAAAAAAGAGTAGGTTCTTTTTAGGAGTGGTGCTTCACTCCAGACAATCAAAGAGGAAAGATATGTAAAACTGTCTCTGACTGAAAAATCTATGAAGCCAAATAAACCCCAGATCAACTGTAGCCCTGCATTGGGTGCAGTGAGTATATTTCAGTATCTTTTCCACCTCAGGATTTCCACCTGAAAAAAAATGAAATAATCACACTTACTAATCTCAGAGTGGCAACTGGTGGATTTAACAGTGCCCTGAAAACGAGACTCCTCTGTTTAATGAAGCAGCTCATTCAGAGGTTCATTCGACTAATAAAACCCCCATTTTTCACTTGTGTTTGAAGCTAGTCCATTATTCTTTTGCGTGTGGTTTGAACCAGTTTTCCGTGAGCTGTGGTTGCTCCTGAGGATGGATATGAATGGCACTTATTAGGAAGGGAAGAGCTCATGAATTCAGATCATCCTTAATGCTGAAATGAGCTGTAATGAAGGCCTGAGATCAAAGTGCTTGAGAAGCAACGGCAGATGAATGGGCCCCAGAGCCGGTCGCTGCAGAAAAGGATTAGGAAACTTCACTTAAGTACCCAGAAAGGTTTCCACAGGCTAGCCTGCACTGCGTTTAATTGTTTATGGGATTCGTGGTCGAAAGATATACAAATGGCCTCCCTCAGAGAAAACGGTGTTATCAGATAATTTCCACAAGGGAGAGGAAGGGCTTTAAATTAGTAGCAAGAAGAACAGAAGTGAGGCCATTCTTAACTCCCAGGGAGGGGGCCAGGGTGGGGGAGAGGGGCTGAAGGAAGAGACAGATCCAGAAAGAGGGCAAGAAAGGGAAAGGAGGAGGAAGAAGGAGCAACTGCCTAGCTTCAGGATAAGCATAGACCCTCCATCCAGGGAGAAGCACATCCCTCTTTTCCTAAATGCTGAACATGAAGCAAAACAGAGCGCCCGCACTGCAGCGCGGGTGCCTGCCCGCCACGCATTAAAGCAGCGAGATGCAGGGCGAATGGAAAGCAGATGCAGTGGTGGAGTGCTCCAACTTTTCACTCTCCTCCTTGAAAAGATGTCAAGGATTATTTGCGTTACCTCCCTGGAAAACGCCGAGACGTCCTCCTAAGGGATGAATGAAAGATGAGTACAAAGAGTTAATTTGAAACCAATCAAGCCCTGTGTCCGTTGACTGCTTCAGAAATCCTTCTGTTTTAATGATGAATTTATTTTCAAAGCAGTGCCGATCCTTTTGAGGGGAATTCCACCTCTCACAGCTGCGCGATGTGCCCTGCAGTGTTGAGCTTTCTCGCCCACCTGCTCTTTGTAAAACAGCGTGGACTTCCCAGAGCTGAGAGTGTGCCAAGCTGGCTGAGCCCGCCTAAGAGCCATCCTCAGCCTGCAGCCGCCGAGGTGTCAGTGAATACACCACAAACCCCTGCAAAACAGGCTGGGCAACTTGGTGGAGCCACACAACCACATGGCAAAGCCACAGACTCCCTCTCACCCAGCAAAGGACCCTCTTGAATTTTCTATGGTTGATCTGTTAACCTAACTTGGCTTCCCCTTGCTGCCCTGTTCAAAAGCAATTGCCTTGAAAATATTATTCACAAAAATTTTTAAAAACATCACACCTGAAAAACCCTACACAAAATTCCCATTTCGTTGTCCAAGCACAACTCTTGAAGAGACTGGAGGATTTTATCTGCTTTAACTGGGATGGAACTGACATGTTTGTGTTGAAATAGCACCTGGCCATGACTTTAAAAAGCTCCACTTAATAGCTTTGGGCTCCCTGTTTTTCTTCTTTATTCAAATACATCTAATTGTAAGGTTCTGAAATTTAAATGTGGTTGCTATGCATCTGGCTATCAACAAAGAACTTCTGGATTAATGCAGAAGCACATTTAATAGGCAGAATGCTATCCCTTTGTGCCTTTGAGGGCATCCATAGTTCTCTTAACTAGGAGGATTATGAGATCGAACCCTTAGCAGTGAAATATGTCCTGTTCCCCTCTGTAAAAAGATTTGTCCTCCTGGACCATCGAGTCATCTGAGGTCTGCTATTATTTATCCACTCCCAGTGTTGCAGCAAACAGTAAGAGGGAAACGCTGTGCCAAAGTGCCTATTTTATAGTTATGATTCATTGGAAAAATGCAGAATTTGTTCTAAACTGTCAGGAAATGTACATGTCATAACCATTAGTCTTTTTTTAAACTCCAATACCTAGTTTTTCACATCTTTACAGTTCTCTCAAATTTGAGAATCTCAAGATAAGGTGATGAACAGTCCATGTGTGTGTCACGGTAGTTAGAGTAATCGTTAACAGTGAGAGTAATAGTAATAGACTAAAGGCAGGGGACTGAATTTTAAGGAACTTAATTGAGTAAGATTTGACATTATCATCCTAGAGCATCAAACTTCATATGCTTTCTTTCTAGCAGTCTTGGCTAAGACTGTGAATAAGACAAAGATCACCTTTCTGCTATAGCATCATATAATTTAGAAATCTATAAAATGCAGCTCAGGAGTGTTACTCAGATAGCAATTTAAGGATTTTCAGGAAATCAGTGAAATATGTACTTCAGTGAAATATGTTCCTATTGAATAGATAGAACTTGCATACCCTCAGGTATTTATGAGCAACAGAACTTTCTGGGTGCCTCTGCATTCTTAGCAATTCCAGCCTCAACGTCCTGGTGACCCACTAGTGACCACAGTGTCACACATGCAGGCTGCCAGGTGACCCTGCAGACACAACTTTTTGCACAGAAAATGACCAGACAACTGGACAAATGGACAGACGGCAGTGCCTTCTCCCCTTGGCCGTATACCAGCTTGCTTAAGACTTGGGTTTAACACACAATGCGATAGACCAGATCGATAGTTTAGGTAGATGTATCTAAATATTTAAAGGTATTATTCCCACTAGGAAAGCTTATTGCTTCCAACTGAAAGCATCTCAAAGTTGTGCTATGAATGTTTTAAAAATCTGTTTATGGGTGTTTGGCTAGACCAGATTGTTCAGTGATACTAGCTCAGTGTATGGCATGTGGTGGCTTAAAGCAGAGTTAAGCTGCTAACCAGCACCCATTTCTCCTCCATGGGGTAGCAGTTGTGCAGTTTGTATAGGACTGTCTACCTCTTCTTCAGCAACAGGGGTGGGCCCTAAATAGCCTAGACCAATCAGTGTAATCCCAATTTCCTATCCACAGTGATTTGCCTAGAGAAGGCATATGACCCAAGATGGTCCAACAAGAGCGAAGCCCAGAACTTTGTTTGCTGATTTGGAAAGAAATTCTGTCTCAGTCTAGGGTGGTATGCAGATAAGTACACAGACTAAAGTAAACAACCATTTTTTTCTACTTGGAGAAAAACCAGTCGAAGAATAAGGGCAGTAGGCAGAGGAGAGACAGGGCTGAGAGAAGTTTAAAAAACAGAGCCCTGATCAGACCATTCTGAAGTTTGAAATAACCCTGAACTTTTTCAGTTATGTAATCCAACAAGTTATGTTTATTGCTTAAGCCACCTTGAACTTCAGTGATTTGCAATTGAAAGCTTCCAAATGAACACAAAGTGATTCAATAAATATTTGTTGAATGACTGAATAGTTATACATATTGTAATTTAGTCCACATAAAAATATAAGATTATTAGTGATCATATTTCTGTTATTAAACTTTGAATCATCAGCATGCTCTAGGAATGACTTGAAAATTGTAAAGTATTGTATTTTCCATCAACGGTAATAGACCATTGCCTAGAGTTAATGGACAGAAAAAGATGCTATCAATTCCTGAAAGGTTACTGTATGCTTCCATAGAAATAAAACACATTACATGTACTCACTACACAAAGATAAAGTGAGGCACAGAGTTTTAAATTGTTAAGGTAAAATCTTTTAAACAAATCCCCTAATGGTTCACCATAAGGAAGACAGAGATATCTCAAAAAGTCACAGACTTGTCCTAGGTCACCCGTCCTCTCACTTGGTCTTCTGATGACAACTGGCCACAGCCACAAGGCAGCTGGCCAGGGTACAGACCAGCTCAAAGCCCTCTCAAGACTACATCTATGATGAGGCAAGTGGTTCTCCCTCTGGCCCTGGACTGTGACCTCTAAGAGGGCAGGAACTTGACTTATTCTCCACGGTGTCCCCACACCTAGTATGTGACACATGGGATATGTGTACGTGTGATCAGTTCATGACACATGGTAGGCTGTCAATCATTATTTGTTGCGTGAATGAATGACAGTTTATGACTTGGGTCTCATTTGCTCTTGTCTTATTCTGTTTCATATAAGAAGGAGGAGGAAGTGAAAGACATAATTGAGTTAATTTGGGTTTTCCCCTAAGCTGCTCTTTGATCACTTTGACACTTAATTGAGTTCCTGCATCCATCTAAATTCTCTTCAAGATAACCTCACATCCCCTCAAGGCATTTTTTCTCAACAGAAAATACAGAGCTTGACTATCAGGAGAGAATCCCGTGAGTCTTTGACTTAAAGAACAGGGTGTAAGTGACCTTTTTTGGGGTGCTGATTATGAGATCTTAGGAAAGTCATTTTACCTCTCTGGGATTTAATTTTTTCATCCCCAAAAGAGGAGAGCTGAACTGTATGAGTTGCTTTTTCAGTGCTTAATAAGCCCAAGGTGTTTTGTAGAGCAAGAGGTTGTCGTTGTTTAGTCACTAAATCATGTCTGACTCTTTTGCAACCCCACAGACTATAGCCCGCCAGGCTCCTCTGTCCATAGGATTTCATAGGCAAGAGTCCTAGAGTGGGTTGCCATTTTCTTCTCCAGGGGATCTTCCTGACCCAGGGATCGAACCCACGTCTCCTACAGTGGCAGGCAGGTTCTTTACCACTGAGCCAGCTGGGAAGCCGAGAGGGAGAAGAGAGAGGGATAGGCCAGGGCTCAGAGCCCTCTACTCCCACATCAGCATAAGAGGGTTCGGAGGCTGCCTGACTGGCTTCCAGTCACAGTCCTACTATTTCCTAGCCACGTGATCTCAGACAAGTTATCTTTCATGCATCTCGGTTTCCCTCCCTGTAAACAGATGACAATAATATTTCTTTACAGGGTGTTATGAGGATTTAATAAATAAATATCTAAAGCTTGGTCCATGAAAAATGTTGTATAAATTTCAGATATTACTGTCTGTTTTATATGTTGGAGTTCTGTTAATGTTTAGGCTTAAAGGGTTTAAAGGTCTTCTGCTGCCAACAAAACAAAAATATTTAATTAAAAGAAAATGTTTAGGGTTTTTAATGAGGATGTAATAGGGGGTAGTAATTGCAAAGGGTCTGGTAGACAGATATCAACCTCTGCAGCCACCATTGTCATTAACACCACACCTCGCCAACCAGACTCTGCAGTGCGTTTAACTCGGCACAATGGGCTGCCGCCACTCGAGAGAGCTGGCTTTTTCTCCTGAAGATTATTCTGCGGTCCCATTCAAATGGCCTCTGCGTCGCTGGGCGGCTGATGCCTGGTGCTAGACAGAGAAGGGCTCCGTGGCTAATCGCTCGCATTCCTGTGAAGACTGAAGGAAAAGATAAATTTCCTCAACAGTCAACATTTCAAGGGAAGGCATTTTCTTAACAGAAAATGGTGAATATCTGAAAAGATTGAAACCTCAGGCAGTTTAAAATTTGCAAGGAAGGAGTGCCTGGCAGTTCAACTGCTTTAAAATTCCTTTTCTGAAGATATCGTATGAATTTAAATAAAACTTGAATGATTATGGTAATTATCCACACTAATAACCTTGCTCAGAAACTCCTTTATCTGTCGTTTCACTTCCAGAATGCTGTAGACTGCCAGGCATTCCTTCTCTCCTTTACCTGGAGAAGAGGGTTTCGATTTCTCGACATCGTGCTCTGGGACTACAGTTATGGGTCAGTCTATTTTTGGAATCACCCAGGCTCTTCACCCCCTCACCTGGTACTGATACTGCCCTCACAAGCCCCATTCTCCTACTTTGCTTCCCAAACCCTGAGCTCAGATCTCCTTTGACATCTGGCTTACATTTCAAAATATTTGTCTACCCCTTCTCCTTCCCTTTTTCTGTTTCTTCCTCTCTCCTCTCCTCTCCTCTCCTTGAGACTAATCGGTATAAACGTGGGTCGGGGGGGTGGGGGGTTAGAAATTGCTCCTCCCTGTTCCTCAGGACTAAGGTTGGACAGGCGCGTCTCTGTCCCAGAAATATGTGAAGATTAATCCAATTTGCAAGGGCATGCAGGAGCTGTAAATATTTATGGGCAACAGAGAAGGAACTGACCCAGGCACACAGACTAAAGGAAGCAGGCAGAGGGCTGGCCAAACACCAGTGACCCCAGATGCTGCTGCCTGGGCGCCAGGTGCAATTAGCCGCCCGGGGGGCCTCCCTTCTGGGTGGGAGGTGACAGGAGTGTGGGAAGTCCATCCTGGCATCTGGAGCAGCAGAATTCTTCTCTCTCCCCTTCCTCTATCCCCAGCCCATTTCTAACTTCCAACCTCTTGGAGGTTTTAGGGACCAATTTAGTAGCCAGAAACTTCCCACACCTCCAACCTGCCTGTTGCTGGCGTGGATGACTGACTTGTACTTCTGGGGAGAGGAAACATATGCTCACCCTCCGCTCCCCACCTCCGCCATCCTCTCATCTGTTAGAAAACATCAGGGGATGCATAACTTTTCCCACCTTTGTACCCAAGCACATGCAAGCTGTTTCAAGGTCTAAGGTTTAAGAGTTTCTTGAACACTCTCCTTCTTTGTTACAATGCAGAGAGAATAAGTTAGAAAGAAATACATTGGTTTACAACAAGATGATTTCTTTTTTCTGGCCTTGCCACCCAGCTTTCGGGATTTCAGGTCCCTGGATCCTGAGCTCACAGCAGTGAAAGCACCATGAGTTCTAACCACTGGATTTGCAGGGAATTCCCGAGAACTAGATGACTTATTGTTAGAAATTCACTGTCACAGAGAAAACTTTTCACCAAGGGTCACCAGCATTTTCTTGCATTCTGCCAGGAATAGGGAACTCACTATTGCCAAAGGCAGTTTAGTCGTGTTGGCCCAGTTGTTCATTAGAATCATATTTTGAACAAATGAATACCTGCTTCAGAGTTGCATGTATCTAAAAACCTTTTTCCTACCCCTTAGGGCATTACACAAGAAATCACACATAGCTGCTTTGTACCTGATTTTGCTTTTTCATTTGTTTATGTGTACCCCAGTGTGCCTGCAGGTTCCCTGAGAGCTCAGTCGGTAAAGAATCTGCCTGTAACACAGGAGACCCAGTTTGATTCCTGGGTCAGGAAGATCCACTGGAGAAGGGATAGGTTACCCACACTAGTGTTCTTGGGCTTTCCTTGTGGCTCAGCTGGTAAAGAATCCATCTATAGTGCGGGAGACCTGGGTTCCATCCCTGGGTTGGGAAGATCCCCTGGAGAAAGGAAAGGCTACCCACTCCGGTATTCTGGCCTGGAGAATTCCATGGACTGTATAGTAACCATGGAGTCGCAAAAAGTTGGACATGACATCGCTTCAGTGTGCCTGTGTGTGCTCAGTCATATCCAATTGTTTGCAACCCCATGGACTCTAGCCTGCCAGGCTTCTCTAGTCATGGACTAACTCATCTTCTTTTGTAACTATTCTTCATTTTGTGAGTCTTAGAGGAAGGCAGAGACCTACTTCCCATCACAGAAGCCAAAGAGGACTGGGGATTCCCTCTATTCATCTGCAGACAGCCAGCACATGGTCACATCGCCAGTTGGAAGCACCGAGTAGGGTTTTTAATGTGAAGGGGGCGAGGCAGGCTCAGTCCAGGACCATCGGTGGAAAACAGAAGGATCCAGCAGCGATGGCCACAGTGGGCAGTGGAGGAGGGGCCAGCACAGTATCCCAGCTAGATGGTTCTTGTGGCATAACCATGGCTCTGTCCTGTGCTGCCAGCCTCACTTGGCTCTTAAGTATTTTCCCCACCAGACTCTCCAGTACAAGTCACCCAATAATGTTCCAACAAATTCCTCTTTTGCCTCCTTTAGCCAGAGTCAGTTTCTGTCATTAGCAACCATGAGCCTTGACTGATACATTTTCTTCCTCCCACATTCTCCCAGATGGTCTGCTCAGCATCATTGCTCCCCTAAAAAGGTGCCCAGCTGTCTCTGTGCAGCCTAATGAAGCAGGACTAGTGGAGCCATCCTCTTTCTACACCTGGATAGGACACATCTAGTGATGCTAGTGCTCCCGGGGGTGTATAACCACCTTGCCCTACTGACTTGTACTCAGTCAGTACCCAACTTTTTCTCTGCATTTTATAGTTAAGCCATTATTGCCCTCATTCCACAGTGCATGTGAGTGTTTTAATCTGGAACTCCTAGTTCATTTAGAGTCAGAATTTCTCTGTCTTGGGGGATCCCAAACACCCCAATAATTAGGTTCCTGCCCGTTTTCTCCTATGAATGAATCCTACCTCACACCCTATACCCAAGAGTGAGTTTCCTGCCCCGCTTCCCTATTCTTATACCACCCCTTCACCCAAGGGGTGGAAGGCCTGCTGTGACTCTCATGTTCCAGCTGAGTCTCCAAATGACACAGTTGACTATCCATCCCTCATGAACACCACCTGATGCTGCAGCCACCACCGAGTGCCTTGCTCAGGCTCTGCTTAAATGCACGTGCTGGATGTCAGGCCCTGGAGGTTGTTGCTGTTCAGTCGCTGAGTTGTGGCCAACTCTTTGAGACCCCATGGACCGCAGCATGCCAGGCTTCCCTGTCCTTCACTATCTCCTAGAGTTTGCTCAAACTCGTGTCCATTGAGTCAGTGATGCTATCTAATCAACTCATCCTCTGCTGCCCCCCTTCTCCTCCTGCCTTCAGTCTTTCCCAGCATCAGGGTCTTTTCCGATGAGTTGGCTCTTTGCATCAGGTGGCCAAAGTACTGGTGCTTCAGCTTCAGCATCAGTCCTTCCAATGAATATTCAGGGTTAATTTCCTTTAGGATGGACTGGTTTTATCTCCTTGCAGTCCAAGGCCTCTCAAGAGTCTTCTCCAACACCACAGTTCAAAAGCATCAATTCTTACTAGTGACTTTGGGCACAGTGCCCTTTCTTGTCCTCACAAACTGACCTTCTAGTTCCTCCTGAGCTTCAGGTTGGTGTCAGACAACTCAACCCCATATTTCAGTGCCTTTTCTTAATTGATCATGGACATGGAGAAATGGAGGGAAAGAGGAGATTACATGTGTTGGGTGCTTATTATAGACCCACATTATTAAAGGTCCTTACATACTTTATGTAGATTATCTTATCAGCTCTCTACCATAGACATGATTGCCCCAGATTTCCAGGTCAGGCAACCGCATCTCAGAGAGAATAAATGTCTCTCAGGTGGTGAGTGTAGAATTCCAACCCAGATCTTTCACCAAACTCTCCTGGTCTGGTTCTGACATAACTCATAGAACTGAAGTGTGTAAATGATAGCTTGGAGCGTGGAGCCCACTGAAGCCGGACACGGCCCCTTTCGGCATTTTTGTTGCCATGTTGACAGGGAGCCTGAGTCTTAAGGGTGGCACACAGTCTTCGTGTCATTTCTTTCAAGAAACAGTATGGTTGCCTCCTCAACCCCTCGTATGAAAAATGAAGTCTTAAGGGTGGCACACAGTCTTCGTGTCATTTCTTTCAAGAAACAGTATGGTTGCCTCCTCAACCCCTCGTATGAAAAATGAAAGTCAGGCAGTTCTTTGTCCTGGGTGATCCCAATCCTCAAAGTCCTTCTGAACTCAGAAGGTTCTGTCACCAAGACTGCCGCGCTTTGTGCAAGTGTCCCATGTGCTGCCCAGAATTACGAGAGAGGATGCAGGGGTCCCTCTGAGGACCCACGGTGCTAAACCAGACAGAGGTCTCACCCTCTTCTTGGCCTCCCAGTGGCTGAAGCTGAAAGGAGCGGGGAGCCCGGGACCTGCTCGGCCAAGCCTTCGGTTCCCTCTCAGACTTCTGCCCGGGAGAGCAGAGCCATTTATAGGCACACATGGTCTCCACACTGAATTCTGGTCGGGCAGCTTGAATGAATTCGGCAACCAAGCTCTCTCTATAAAGTGCTTACAAATAGAAAAATTGTCCCATCTGAATTTTGTTTTATTGATTCTGCCAAATAGGAAGGCAAGAATAAAGGTCTGGGAAATCCACAAACTCGAAAATTGGTGTCTGATGGGAGCTGATGGTATCTTCTTGGAGGCAGAGCAATGCCAGCAGCAGTGGCCTAGTTTTGTTTTGAAACCTCCCTTCCTGGAACCACAATTGCTACCGCTTTGGTGGCAGGAGGAAGATGTTTACCCTTCACAAAGACGGCGAGCTTTCCAGCCCTTTATGTAATCTCCTGGGCCACCAAGGGGCCAGCCACATGGTGTCTGCAGATGGGGAGAGAGGCCGACAATTCTCATACCAGGCATTCCTCTGCTGTCCTTCCAGCCTGCGTAACAGGTCGCTCCCCTTCCTTCCAGAGAACCTGAGGCTCCACCACTGACTGCCAACTCCCCACTCAGGCCTGACAGCAATTTGTTACTCAGCTTACACAGGCTATCCTACTGTCTGCGTTTTTGTTTGTAAAATGAGCAATTTGCTGTTGGTCGCTTGGCTCCTCTGTGAAGTCGGCCGCAAGGGTGGCTCACCCAGAGGGACAGCTGGACAGTGAAAGCAGAGGGCGATCCCCTGGTGCTTGGCCTGCGCCTTTCCCCTCCTCCTGGATCTTGCAAGTACTTTTGTCACATGGAGCCACTCTCGGTTCTCCATGTGTGGTACTTGCAGCAACAGAGAAATCAACCCAGAAGGAAGGGTTTTGATGAGACATTTGGGAGGTCTGGGCAAATGCAGTGCCCTTCTGGACAGCTGCTTTCTTTGGAAAGACTTGTCTTCTTTTTTGTGAGATGAGGCCCTGGGTGTGGGGCAAAGAGGTGGCAAAAATTTGTCCTAGCTCACACTTCAGGGGTGAAACACACCGGCTCACTCATCAAGTGATAAAGACGTGGTGAGGAAATCAAAAACCACAGCCGACGCTTATTGCCTCAACGGCCGCGACATTATCTCACCACTCATTTAGAACATATGTTCAACAGCAGCATTGGGGTGCGGGGTCTCAACTGTGCTCTGAACACAGAGGGGAAGAGGTGAGAAGGACTGCATGGAGGAGGCTTCTGTGACAAGTCCTCCAGAAATTCGGAGACCCGCCTTCCCCTCCCTCCTTCCTCTTGATGCCATCACCACCATCTCCACCACGTGCAAACTATTTTGTCATCAGGAACAGTGATAAACACACGTGGCGGTTCCAGCTACCTGTGTTCCACGTTGGCCAAGGGGGAGGTAAATGCTACCTTCCTCTCCTCCCTGTCCCCTCCCCCCAGTCGCTCCATCCAGGGGGAAAGGTGCAAGACGCACACTGTTATCAAGCATTCAAACTATTTCATGAGAAGACCACACTTTGTTCTATTCTGGCTTCCCTCATAGGGGCGGGGGTGGGACGGCAGGCACATCTTCAAACGCCTGCTGGCTTAAATGGTGACAGCTGCGTGCAACGGGCTTGCTTACAGCCCGCCGGGTGCAGTGGGAGATAACTGCAGGGCAGAACTTCAAAGACAGACCCACTGCAGCCATTCCAACAGCCTGGGGCTGCCGCCTTTAGCTGGTGACTCCCTGCCTCCCTGCATGCAACAAGTGAGTCAAGGGCAACTCAAAAATCAGACTTTGCCTAGGCGCATGGGGAGTTCCGATGCAAGGGGGTAAGAATGAGTCAGGAGACGTATTTAGGGCTCTCTGCAAAGCCCTAAATATATTTGTCCTAGACAAACGTTTTTATCTTGGACAGATAGTGAGGAGAACCAACTCATCCTAGCATGTGAGTTTGACCAAACTTTTATGTTTGTGACAGATTATACATTTTTAAAGGTTGAAGTCTTTATTTTGTAAACGTGTGCCTTGTTCCAATGTCACCTGATTACCCATCTTTGCAGAAATCACTTATTAAAAGTTGGCTCTATGTTAAAATGGATGGTGGCCTTTGATCTTTAACTAAGGAGCCGTTATGGGAGAAACGGTCACACAGAAGATTCAAGAGATGACTTGAAATCCTCGGTTTCTTGCAATGGGTAGCACAGATGGCTGTTTAAGGAACCACATTAAAGAGCCACCATGAAAGGTAGTTATTTCCTGTCTTCTCCATCTGGCAGGTCCTAACGAAATGCACTCCAAGGAGCAGACCCACTGTGACACTGTGTCGACAAATGTGGCTACTGATGCTTTGGGTGAGGCTATTCATTTCTATAATTGCCTCCTGCTGCCCTACCATCCAGCTTGGTCCCTGGTTCTCCTTTCTGTCTGTCAAAGTCCTAATTGGAACATGGGCAAGTTCATATAACCTCTCTAAGCCTTGGTCTTCTCATCTGTGAAATGCGAATGAAAACATCTTATAATAAAAGTAATAAGTTTGTTTTGCTTCAGTTACACTGAGTTGGTTCTGCAATTTAAAAGAAGCTATTTGCAAAAATGAATGTCCCTGTAGTACATGTTCATATGATACGATATATAGAATTCAAATGATGGAAAATAACATAGCAATCATGTCTTAAGACATGGGGAAAATATCACAGTGTGATCGTTCTGTGAAAAGAGCAAAGACTTTGAAGAACAAATAAGACAAGCTGTCTAAGGTGATTAGCATACTGTGTCACATGGTCTGCAGTTAAGACACAGAAGTCATTATCATGTTCACTTCGTCTTTGTGCCCACACCAAATACCACCTCTGTTATGAAGCCCTGTCCGGTTGTTCCAGCCAGCAATCCTTTCTCCCTAAGCTCCACGGAGCCACCCTGCCCTTGGCACTGATCGCTGTATACCTAGGATTGCACTAATGTACATCACATTTGATATCACACTATAATAAATACTTCCCCTTCTTGTCTGCGTCAGTTAGGTTGAGTTGGCCCTACAACTTGAAAGGGAGCCTAACTAATAAATTATGACGTATTCATATGATAGAACATAATATAACCTGAACGAAATGTCTCAAGACATGGGGAAAGTATTTTGTAACTAAGTGAAAAAAAGTGGCATGGAAAACTGTAATACGGTATGTTGGCAAGTAATAGAACCCCCCAACTGTGTGTATATACACACATATATGTTCAAAAAACCACCAAATAATAACAAATATTTATTATTAACAAATAATAACAAATATTATTTGGTATTTACTATACCAAATAATAACAAATATTATTTTGGCATATGTTTGTAGCTGATGTTTTATTGCTTCTCTTCATATTTTTTTGAATTTTCCTATTTCTACTAAACAGAAAAACAGAAAGGGCAAATTGTGAAGTATGAATGTGGGGTTAAAAAAAAAACACACACACAAGGAGTTAGGGAGAATTTAATAAGTTTCTAACTTCATCTGGTTCTTTCAACAAACACTTTTAGAACAAACTGTTATAAGCATGAGGCTCTCATAAATACAACAGGAGAAAACAGACTGAAGACAGGTCCTGGCCTTAAGAGACTTAATATTTAGTTGGGGAGATGAGCCATACAAATGGGAGTGGTGACACAGGGGAGCAGTAGAGGAAGAGGCGAGATGAGTGGTTTTGGGAGCAGGGGCAGGACTTTGATGTGTCCACCGCACTGGAGAAAGGCTTAGTACAGAGGCGGTCTTCAGGACTCCTCAAAGGCAGACAGACTCCATGGCCGTGTGGATTTTTACACTTATTGGTTAAAGAAGTCAGGGATGGAATGATTAAACTAAACTCATATAACCTAACATTTTTATTTAAATCATTAATTTCAAATGTTTTCTGCACCTACTTTTTTCCAGAGTTGCTGGCAAGTAGTAAAGTCCCTTGAGTATGAATTCCATAAACTTCTAGTGGACGTACAGTGAAATGCAAGCAGCAGGAGGAGAAAAAAAAGCAGACTTGAATGTCCTCAACCAGACTTTCCTCCTCACAGCCCATTAAGAGTAAGAAAATTGGATTTTTTTAAATGCAAAAATATTTTCAATTAAGGTTAAATTTTATGGAAATTAAACTTTTCTGTATTGTTTCTGAATAGGAAGTTTATCTGATATTCTCAAAGCTAACAGAAGTGTTTTGGGCTTCCCTGGAGGCTCAGCAGTAAAGAATCCACCTGCCAATGCAGGAGACACAGGTTCAATCCCTGGGTTGGGAAGATCCCCTGGAGGAGCATGTGGCACCCCACTCCAGTATTCTTGCCTAGGAAATCCCGTGGACAGAGGAGCCTGGTGGGCTACAGTCCCTGGGGTCGTGAAGAGTCGGATAGGACTGAGTGACCAACAACAGGAAGAGTAATTTAATCCTCTACTTCGTTCTAACCAAAATTTTCTATCATTTTTGCAAAGCATTTTGAAATTTTGTGTCAAGATATCCAAATTTACCTCATAAATAAAGGTGAAGAAAGCTCACAACTTTACTTGGAGGGAAATTGTATCCATGTCCAAGGTTCCTAGATTCTCTGTTCTACTGCTGCTGCTGCTGCTAAGTCGCTTCAGTCTTGTCTGACTCTGTGCGACCCCCATAGACGGCAGCCCACCAGGCTCCCCCGTCCCTGGGATTCTCCAGGCAAGAACACTGGAGTGGTTTGCCATTTCCTTCTCCAATGCATGAAAGTGAAAAGTGAGAGTGAAGTCGATCAGTTGTGTCCGACTCTTCGCGACCCCATGGACTGCAACCTACCAGGCTGCTCCCTCCATGGGATTTTCCAGGCAAGAGTACTGGAGTGGGGTGCCATTGCCTTCTCTGTCTGTTCTACTAACTGATGGCAAAGTTGGGAATCTCAAATAATGGCAAATCCAAACAGTTATTTGTTTATAACACATGTAGGCAGGGTGATAAGAAAAAGAAGTGATATCCTAACAATTCCTTACGAAGAGGAAATCAGAAGTGGTCACACAGAAGCAGAATAGATAGGCAGGTTGGTTACCTTACCTGACACAATCTGCTCTATCAACTTAACCAAAGGTGAAATTTAGGCCACAAATTCACTTTCAAGAAAGTCAGAGGCTTCTCTGGGCAGGGCTAGACCTTTTTGGTACTTCCCACTAACTCTCAAGACAGAGATTTTGGCTTTCAGAAGGCTCTCCACATCAAAAAGTTTATTAAGGAAATACATATTTCTGGGTTCTGGAGAAAATTCAGTGGCAATGTTTAAATGAAGACGATGCAACCATTAGCAAGTTTTTATCACATTCTTATGTATAATATTTGAAGGTGACAACTCAATGAATTCTCATTTTGGGGCACAATCAGGCAATCAGGGGTCAGCGATGACATCCCAATAGTGAGTTCATCCCAGCCCACAGTGCCAAACGACCTTCAGATGGAGTCAGCCAGCAGAGGCCAATGCCAATAGCAGCTGAATCTTGGCTGCCGTCCAGGCCTCACCCAGTCCTTCTCCCTTCTAGGGTCCCCTCCAACTTCTGTTTCAAAGATAAGGCCAGAGGCTGCCCAGCACTCAACCAGAAGCTGGAGCAGACGTTGGAGGAGCTCAGCCCAAGGAAGCAGAGATTCACACGGCTTAATCTTATCACCCTTTGAGTTACAGAACTGAAACTAGCGCCTCCAAGGCAGTTTTCTGAAAACATATTTTTTTCAAGTCATTAGAAATATGCATAATATTATCAGTTACCATTTATAGCTTCTGTATTTCTAGTAACTGGCATTGTTGTTACTTCAGGCAAGCCAGAAAATAAGCATGCCAGGAACTGACAGGGTGTGTTATGTCACCAAAACAAAAGAGCTCATGCTGATAAATGTCAGGTTGGCTTCTTTGTGGGTTTTCCCCTTCCTTCTGCAAAGTTGCAGCTTTTGCCTTCTTTTCCACTTTCAGTATGGGCTGAAGTGTTGAGCAATGCAAGAAGCTGGACTCTCTTTCCAAGATATCTGCCTTCTAAAGCTAGTAGGCACATCAGATGGTCACGACTTTACCAGATACAAGGACTCTGGCCATTTCCTTTGTCTTAGAGCCAGTAATCTAGTCGTGTTTTTAAATAACGGATATTCCTGGGGCCTTGCTCATCTGGCATATTCATCGTGCAGAGAGGAAAAGACAGGATCTTTTCTTGCCACTGAAGACCTGGGTGGTCAAGACTGCCTGAAGGAGGGGAAGACAGAGACTTTCTCACGTAGCAATGAACAAACAGGAATAGATGTCAGGAGGAAACGTGAAGGAGGAGGGCGGCTGGTGATAAAACTCTGAAAGAGGCGGAAACTCTGCAGAAAGCTTCTCCCTTTAGTCCCCCCTCCTACTAATCTCTCCCTCTTGACCACTGTTTCTTTTACCTTTTGATTTAATGCCATTGCAGACAAAATAGGAAAAGGCATTCTCTGCCAGGGCCATTTACATTGGCTTTCGTCTTCTCGAAACCTAATACACGTTACTGCTTTTGTAAAAGAGGAACTAATATTATTCCTGGGTTTGCATAGATGTGTGTGTGTGTGTGATTTGTTTATACTGATTTCTGCTCCAGGTAGATGTCCACATACTGCCTGAATACAAATGAGTATGTGCATATATTAGACACATACAACTACCATACGGTGGTAAAGACTCCTGGACATTGACTCCAGGTCTGTCTCCCTCTCTTCCTGGACACTTTGGAGGAAAGCCACTAGCTGGCCAGGGTCATTCACCTTGGACTCTTACTTGAGCAAGAGATTAACTCCTGTTGTGTTTAAACCATAATACAGTTTTGGTTCTACTTATGTAGCAGTTTAGCCTAACTTACAAATACCCCACAGTCGTATATATGAACACACACGGCTTAGACCTACCACGTAGTACATGGTCTAGCCGTCAGTACACCACAATGGTAACTTGCATGGCTCCACAAGTATGAGAATAATTTGAAAGGAGGCTTATGATGGTGCAAAAGCAATGTTTCCTTTGATAGAATTTAAGCATGATTAACAAGCCAAACACATTTTTAGAAGTTACATATGAATCAACTAGGCTTTCCTAATTTTGAAAGCTGGCTGGAACACAGATGATTCCCGTTTGGGCCAGAATTGCATTAATCTGCTTAGACTAAGCCAGTTTTGACAATGGGAATGATATTAAGCAGTCCTAAATATTTCTGAAATGCAATTCTGTGAGTGAGCATGAACGTAAATATGCATACAAGCACATCTAGCCACACGTTAAGGAGAGAAAAAAATACAGTGTTCTCTCCATTTTAAAAAAAGTCTCATTCTTTTAATCTGTTTATCCCTGTTTAAGGAGCCAAGTGAAGATTATTGAAGTTAATGCTTCACATGGTCCCACAAGACAACCTGCACAAGCTAGGAGCAATGATGTTAACCGAGTGTCCACTTGATTATAAGAAAGCATTTGGGGGAGACACTCATTGCATTTCCACAAGCCAGGCAAGCAGTCTGGCTTAAATCTTGTAGGCTTAAATCCTGGCGGCAATATTATCAGAAATAACTCTCACCTCTTTCAATCAGAGATCTGAGACTTTGAAGTAATGCTCAGCTTTATGAAGGCAGAGGAAAATGGAGGCAGGGTCTTTGTCTGCTGGAACTACATGCAAAATTCTAAACAACCCACCGTTCGTCATCCCCAGGAACAAAACTGGGAAGGGTGAAGAGAACTTTTGCCAGTGTTTGTTTTCTAGAACATGCCCTGGGCATAGTAGTGAGAAAAAAGAGAGGGAAAAATCAACTGGTGAGCATTACTGGCTGCAAGACAAGATTCAAATAAGCTGTTTAGCCTTTGGTTTCAGCATTCCCAAACATCATAAAGATTTCAGCTCTTGTAAAAGGGGAGCCAATTGTTTACAATAGACTCTTCTGGAGGGAGTGGGTGTGTCTCAAGAGGCAAATATTTGCCCATAGGAGGTAATAAAATTGTATTAAGCTCTTACCCCACTGCTGTACGTGGTCATCAATGTGATTAGCTCACTCAAGTCTATTTTAAGATCCTGACAGGCACAAACATTAACAAGAACCTGGCATTTCTCCTTAAGAATATATAATCGACCTTTCAAGTCCGTAATCTCATTTATCAAAGCGGATGGCAGGGATTTATGCAGAATAGTTTGCACACCTCTTTGATTTCGGCCCCCTGAGAACCCAAACAGGCATCCCACCCAATCCTGTTTTATTTTCGCCATATCCTGTGTTGTTGAATGGGCCTCTTGTAAAAATGCAATGTAAGGCCCTCCCCTTGCAGTTTTTTTCTGAAGTTCTGAACAAGTCTTACATCAGTTTTGTAAAATGTGCAGTTCTCTTACATTCCTCAGGCAGACTTTAAAGGTCACGGTCCTAAAGAGTTAGGGAAGTCTGTTTGCATAGACAGGGACCCACATGGATGAAAGGAAGAAAGCAATTTAATCGACAGTTAAGCTGTGTGGGCAAACACGGCATTCCAGAAAATGGTGGATTAGAAGTGGGTGGGAGTATGCGGATCTGGATTCTCTTAATCAATCACTTTCAACTTGTGTTACAATTTTTAAACTAAACCTTTGGGCAAAAAAAAAAAAAAAATGCACTGATCGGCAGTACTCTTTCTTCATTACAGCAAGAATGAAAAAGAGCCAGAGAACTTGTGAACTACTCAAGATGAACCTAAAGGACAGTGGAAGAGCTGGAAAATGAAACAGGATCAGGACCTGACTGCCCTCATCAGAGCTAAATCCAGTCATTAAAACTCCCCTTACCATTTTTGATTCTGTGCTTTAATTGTTGAGTTCAGCCCCTTCTCATTTCACAGTATCTCCAAGCACCACCAAGGGAAATAATTTTTTAAATCAACAATCATAAGACAATGTTTCACATAAAAATCCATGCTTTCAATTATCTTTCAAGTTAGTTCAGGTGCTAACGAGAATCCAAACCACTCTTTCTATGGAGATGAACAGTGTGCCTAAGCCAAAGAAAGACACCAAAGAACTCAGCTCTGTTGCTATAAAACTAATAAATAGTGCAATAAACACAGAATGTGTTCCAGGGAAAGCCTGTGCTCGGAGGTTAGATGCATGACTCAAAGCAGCAGGCTCCCAATACCAAAAGTAGTCGGAAGACCTGGGTGTAAGGCTAGGAAAGGGATTACATGTCATAAGAAAAAGGAAATTATGTTGATAATGATTCCTGGAGTCAATGCCAGCAACTTCAGCCAACTTGCCCGCAGCTTCATCTAAATGTGCCAAATGTAGGTCCAATGCTGCCAGGATTAAGAACATGTCCCACGCAGAACAAAGGAAGACCCTCGAGATATATATATATATATATATATATATTTAATCAGTACAAATATGTCCCCCAACTATGAGCTCTCCAGACTGGTAGACTTAACAGATAATAGAACCATTTCCCAGGTTACTGTTTTAATATGAAGCTGGGGCTAATCCTTAATACCACCTGAGCCCCATGTGTTCATTCATTCATTGACTGTTACTTGTTGGGCACACACAATGTGCAACGTATTTTGCTCTTTTTGTTCAGGATCCAGAGTTGGGAGACGGGATAACAGGACTGCATTGAAAGATACAGGCTCGGGTAGAATTCAAATGGTTGGCCAGTCAGTTACTAGATGTGTTAGTTAACCTCTTTAAGCCACACCCATTTCATAGGATCATTGTAAAGATTAAACAAGGATTTGTGTAAAACACTTGGCAGAACCCCTGGCCCACAGAAGTGCCCCGTCCATGCCCAGCCATTATTTCAGACCAAAATTTCTAGAGTATGGGCAAAGTTTCTGAAGAAGAAGATATGCTAGAGTATTCATCCAGGTACTTAACACTCATAGTTCCTCTTTACATGCACACAATACTCACAGAACTCTCAGGCTTCCTTCAAATAAATATTTGCAATGAAGTGTGTTTACACATGTGTGATCAGAAATTTTTTTTTTTTTCTTCAACAGTCTGGGAAAGGAGAGAGCCGGATTGTGTGGGGCCAACTCTGGATTGGCATTTGAACACCAACGAATACCATATTGTCTGTGCTGCAAAGAGGCTGCCGCTGGCATCTCCGGGAGAGTGTTTACTCGCCTCTAAATTACACCATTGTCCACGCGAGGAGAAAGTCAGCTACCGAGGGGAAAACAGAAGATGGGAAAACAGTTCTTTGTGACAGCAAGAGGAAGGTTCTTAACGCGCTCCTGGTATCCTGAGGCAACGTTCAGTGATGAATTTTCTCAACAAAGCCTGGGCTCCCTGAGCTGGTCCTCACTCTGGCTACCTGCGAAACCTTTTCCTGAAGTGATGGACGTGGCTTTTGCAACCAGTTAGCACCTGCTGTCAGAACTCGATCCCCCTCCCTGATTGGTTTCAAGTGGAGCCAGGGGAATCAGGACTTAATTAGCAGCGATATGGCTCATACCGATCGGTTCCACCCCGTTTCCCTGGGGCCCCAGGTTTGTCTCCACTTGGAATCCCTGAGCTTGCTGGATGCTTGTGTCTGCAGTGTTCAGGCAGAAGTGTTTGGTGCGGCAGCAGGCAGGCCAGGGACCCCCCTGGTGGCAGCTGGTCTCAGGCCACCCTCTGCCCGTGCCCCTGGCCCCCTGCTCTAGCCGGCCCTTCACCTCCTCCTTGCCCCACTTCGGGGTTGCCCGCTACGCCGGGGCCCATCACCCAGGCCACCCTGACTAAGAGGGGGACTGCCGTGGAATCACCCTCACAGGCTGCTGGATGGGCCACGGAGGAGGCCTCAGCTCCTTGTCTTTGCGGGCCCCTGGGCTGCTGAAGAAGGTTCTTGTTTTTTTTTTTTCTTCTCCAAGAGGAGTAAACGCCTCCTGCTCTGTACCAGCTTGAAGCCAAAATAACATGTTTTGGCAACCATGATTTGGCAATTAGGGCCTCAGCGCACTGAAAGCATTCTTCCATGCAAAATATGCCTTGGAAAGAAAACACGAAACCACATCTGAGTGAAAATCTAGGAAGTGAACAAAGGGGTGAGAAAGCAGTGAGAGTCTGGAGGGGGGAGCGCTGTGGGGCTGGGGGGCTCCGGCTCGTCTGGGGGGGCCGGACCACGGCCGGACGCCGGGGTGTTTCCACAGACCCAAGCCTGGAGCAGGGCAGGGCAGGCCGGACGCTGAGCCCGGCGGGATCCCGCATCTCTGTGGTGAGCGCACCCTTCACCGGCCCTCCGACGAAGCGCGGAGCAGGACCTGAGCGGAAGATAGACAGGCCGTGGAGCTCACACGGTCCCAGTGGGCGCAGGCGCCCCTCCTCACCCAGCCTCCTGAAGGCTGTGCCGGGCAGGGGCTGGCTCCCACTGCCCCAGACGGGAGCCTCCGCCAGGGATGCTAGGCCTCTCCTCCCTTTCAGTCTGGCTTCACCCCATCTGAGGGGAGGGTTTTCTTGCCTGGAGAATCCCATGGACAGAGGAGCTTGGCAGGCTGCGGTCCGTGGGGTCTCAAAGAGTCGGACACGACTGAGAGACTACCACTGAATGGCAAGGAAAGAGACTCCTCTCCCTACCATTCCAGGCACCCACGTTCTCTGATAAAGAGAGAGCAGGATAGACTCCTGAATGATATAATTTCACCGACACACAGGGAGGTTATGACCCAGGGCACGTTGTCTCAGGTCAGTGTGTGTGTATTTGCTGTGTTAACTGATGTCGCAAACGTACATGTTGCCACTTGCTGGCGTCTTCTCCCATATGGAGCATCTTCTTTCTTCCTTTCCCCTGCCTAACTCCCTGACTGTAGGGGAGGGCAAGAATTTAAAGGCAGGAAACCATGCCCAGATAAACCTCCCACACAAAAACACAACTCTGCAGTGGGCTAACAAAACCCTATCCTCAGAGGCAGGGGCAGCAGTGGGTGACAGGATAAGGACCAAGATGCTGGCCTCATCTTCCTTATGACCCTAAACTACCATCTGAAATTGCACCAGAAAGTGTAAACGGACTTTATTGGTGAGTCTGATATTACCAAAGAGGCTATTTATTACCCTATCAATGTGCAAATATCCTGTGAACACTGGTTTCATTTTACAATTGTGAATTACTTTCCCCTCACGATTAATTAACTTTTTGATAATTTTTCTAATAACATGGACTGTTAGCATAGAAATTTTTAAATCCTGCATGTATGCTTAACGCATGACCATTGGATGAACCATTTTAGTTTAATTACAGAGATATGTCCATTTCTACATGACTTATTTCTGTATAATCATTTACTTGATAACTATAATATAGTCATTGCAAAGACATTTCTGAATTTAGCTTTCATAATGAAAATAAAGTGTTTGGGATTTTAAAAGCAAAGTAGTATTTTGGTTAGCATATCAAATTTAAAGTTTCTTGTGGTCACAGACTTTAAGATTTTTAAATAAACTATGAATAATATTTGGTGTACTACCTTATAAATCTTTTGTGAGCTATAATTTTGCATAGATAATACCTATAAGTAAATGAGATAGGAATGTTATCAACTTTTTTCCCCTTTGTGTATTATCTTTTTAGCTCACTTAAGTAAAGCGTGGCAAGGTAAATCAGACCATGCAGACTTGGAAGAAAAGTCTCGTCAGCTTGGTGCGGGTCTTGCCAGCTCTCTGTCCCTCTTTTTCTGGGCCCCCTTTGTTCTGTTTCAATGCCCACAATCTGGAAAAGTTATAGAAGCTTGGTGGTATGCCTGCACATTTTGGCTCACCTTTCTGTTGAAACTTTCAGAGAGAGTTCTGCCTGCAACTGAGTTTGGACCCTGAAAAAAAGCAAAGTGTATACCATTTTCATCTAGACACTTATTAGGAAAAATATTTATCTCTGGTATTGAGGTCTCAAGGTTCTAAATGGGTTAGTGTCTTTCAAAGGGGGCAATGAGGGCCCCCTCCCTTATTAATTCAGCGACCTGCACTCAAATGCCTGTATTCTCCTCACACAGGGGAGGCTGGTTCTTGGAGGGGGATGAGTGTCTACTGTCAGGAGTAATAGGAGGAACATAGGACAGGACTAGGAAGTCCCCCCATGTATGTTTTAATATAAATTTCTTTGCCTTTAAAGATAGCAGCTAGAATATTATGACAGAATGCTGCTCTACCCTTGGAGTACTCCTAGGAATACCCTAGGATGGTATTCCTAATCTAGCAGAAACAGATGTGAGCTAATGTTTGCCGATATTTGAAAGGATCATGGAAGCAGAGGAGATAGCATATATTCCTCTCAGAATAACTTTTTAAATCAGTTACTCTATATAGTGTCAAAAGCCATGTGAATCCATACTGCATGCTGTAGGAGTGAAATAAATCATTGTTGAATGAATAGACAACAGACATTGCTTCTAACCCAGGCTTTTGAGGTACTAAATTTTTGCAGGAACATGAATCCCACTGTATCATTGGATGACATCCTGGTGTATTAATTATTAAATAATCCAATACATGGCTTTAAAGAAAAGTGTGCCTAAACTGATTCTCCTTCTTCTTAATTGGTTTAAATGCAGTCAGGAAATGGGTTCCCTAAGTGTAATGTATCTCTTCTTTAACATGCCTGTGGGTGGGTTACCTGTTAGAATGTTCCCTCTGTGTCCACATCTCACAGATAAGACCCTTGTTGTCATGGCGCATAGCATGGATGTCCTGTGTCTTTAGCATTCACCTTGCCTTCTGCATCTCCCTTGCCTGGCGTTGCTATGCATCAGGATAGTGCACCCAAACATCTTGCTAAGAAGGTATTAGAGTTTACATTAGGTTAGTGAAAGGCTGCAGCAGTTTTAAAAATTAAGCTGAAGAAAGAAATGAAGGATGAACACCAGGCCAACCCAGTGAGGCGTGCTGGGTGGGGAAGGAGGCAATCTTCACCATTTTATAAAACTGTCTGAGATGCAGTCAAGCATCGGCAAAAGAATCTCAGTGGGAAAAGCGCTTATTAGAACAGTGATGGCATTGACCTCCCAAGTTTGGGAACTGAACTCTTCTCCACAGGAAGGGCTCCCAAAACAACAAAAGCACTGGTGTGGATCTCTTGAGAAATTGTAACAATGCTGCTTTGCCTGGGGAGAAGCTGTTTTTGCCTACCCTTGGGTAAATCATTTAACCTCTGTGGTTTGGTGTTTGAATCTATAAGGAATAGTCATTCTGTTTCCATTCCAGGAGACATGAGAACAATGAGGGAGCTGTCGTTTAAGGGCCTGCAGTGCCTTGGATATAGCTTTCACGTAAGGTTATTTGGCTGAGTAGGGGGTGGGATTAAGATTTGTTTGGTTAGAAATCGTAAGTATGAGAGACTCAAACTACACACCAGCGTTGTTCTTATTTCCAAGATGTTGGTGCAGACAGTACCCTGGAGTAGGATTTTATACTCGTTCTTCACTGAAAATAAACTTATGTAGTGACCCCATAGTGTCCTTGTGCACTATCTGAGCTGGTCAGAAGCTAGGCGGTCTCCGGCTCCTAAAAGCAAGGGCTTGTCTCTGTCTGAATGTGGGAGCAGTAACATTTTAATTCTCTGCACAGAGTTTGAGAGTTGTCTCCTTTATTTCCTGTTGACTCAGCTATCTTCTTCCCACATTTTGGGGTTTGTGGTAAATGAAGAATTTGTATTTGGCCTCTGGAAACAAGGCCTTTGAATAAACTGAGAATCATATGGGCCCTGTGTTCTGCAATTCTCTTTTGCTCATAGATTCACCAATATTAATAAGAATTACATATGCATTTGGCAAAGCGGGCCTTCAGTGATAGGAGAAAGCTTAACTAAATACTGTATATATAAAAACACAGTTTTAAGATTCCTCACTTCCTTGAAATTCTTTCCAAAACAAATCAGCCCTTGTGAAGGACGCACAAAGCCTCGTTTTGTTTCTACAACTTTTCTCTCTTGACGGATACTAGAACTCCACCAAGGGAAGAAATAAAGTGGGAAAGATAAAAATAGAAATTGTCTATGCAAATCCAAGCGCACACTGCAAAAGGATTTCATATACATTTGACCCAATTCATTTAATAACTTTGAAGGATGTTACAAATACTTTTCTAGTTCTCTTTCCTTATTCCTTCGCAGTTACAAAAAAAATTCTTTAAAATTATGTAAATACTTATAATTTTCATTTTATATGTCCTGAATTGAAAGAATTAACTCAATTTTAATCATTTTTAAACCATTTTAACCCACTTTTAGGTGTACAGTTCAGTTGTGTGCTAAAATTATCACCATTTAGCTCCAGAATGCCATTTTCTTTCAAACATCAAATTTTAAAGCTAAAATTTAGAAGAATTGTTTTCCCTCCCAGTATAAGACTGGGGATTACTGGATCTCAGTACAAAATTAGGAGGCTTGTTGGGGGCTGGGTCTAGTTTGGGGTGATTAGAGTTTGGGTCCTGCTGGTAGAAGCCTGTTTTGAGCAGAAGGAAGAGGCAAGTATGTGAACAGACACAGCTAAGTCTCTATCTAGCAGATGAACAGGATGAGTTAAGTCTGAGAGACAAGCAGACCATGAGGAGAGGATAAATGGTGAAACCGGTGGCAAAACTCTCCAGGAAGACAGAGAACAAGGTACAAGGTGCAGTAGGATGTGGAAGTTGTGATATCTTTGATATACTTTGATATCTCAATGATGGGAATTTAAATGGCTTTGTCATGGGCATTGCTGTTCTCCTCATGGGCAGTGGCAGAAGCAACACTTTCAAAATAGCTTCATGGCCAGCAGACATGGACACTCTAGACCCAAAGGCAGAGATGAGTGGAGTGGGTATCATGTGGTGACCATATCTAACAGCCTGATTTATGGGCACAAATAAGGCATCCCTTAGGGATTTCCATGAGTAACTTCCAGATATTTTTTGGAAGGACTAGAAACCTATTATCACAAAGATGAAGCTTTGGGTTAACTAACATTTAGGTTATATTATAGTACTCCAAAAATGTTATATTATTATTTCTAAATTTCTTCTGCCAAATGGCAAATACACTGGTTATTGTCTCAAATGTGAAGCACTATAATGAGACGATTATATTTCAACAAATGTATGTAAAGGTTTATTTGCAAGCCAAAGATATGAAACACTGTATTGTTTTAAAGTGGCAGAGATGCTGTGAAATTTCAATTCAGTGAGGACCCACAAAAGGTCACTCATTCAACTGAGAGACAAACATACTCTGAGATTCAATCATATGTCGGGTTCTATGGGTAAAATTATGAAGCAGAATCTGTCCACTCAAAGTCACAGATTTCAGAATGATCTGTATAAGACAGGAACTGAGTGTAGGGCCTGAGGAGAGGAAGCCTGGCGAAAACCTCAGCATTGAAGGCCTTGCAGAGGAGGCATCCTTCACGCTCTGGTGCCAGGTCCCCTCTACGCCCTGTCTTCCCAGCTAGATAACCTCCATGCACATGGAGTGGACGGGAGGACCCAGCCATTACCAGGACTTCCCCCAAAACTTAAACAAGGCATTTGCCCTTGACTGTGGCTGCTCCATGCTACCAGGATCACTGTACCTCTGCTATCGGGAGCAGACTCCTCTTTCAGAGTCCCAGTCCAGAAGGATTATGCAAATTCTTGCCACTCCAGGGCTCCCAAATCTCACCAGCACTCTGTCCCCCTCCACCCCTACCCTGCTCAGCCTTCCATCCATACTCCTGTCTTTCTCTCGCTGGCCCTCCACCCCTCTTATCAGGTCCTCTGGGCATCTGCTGTGTTTGCTCTGCTTTGTCTTGCTGCCTCCCCGGTGACAGGAAACCATGGTACGTGGGCGTCTACCAGTCAATCTCCCTGCTCTGAGCTGATCTCTATCAACTATGTTCTAGTTCTTGATTTTGTTTCCTTGGAACCCACACATCCTCTCGTCTCTCAACAAAGCCTGGCTCTTACAAATGAAAATCTTGGCTTTCAAATCTATTTTCCCTGAAATGAGCTTCAAGAGCCTATTTTGGAGAAGCTCAACACTGACGCCTTTGTTCTTGGTTGGTTACTGCTGCCTTCCCCCTGTGGCAAGGGACGCCCTAGGCTTCCATGGGGGCAGCGGGAACTACCAGCGAGGGAAAGCACTTCCAATAATATTGAACAATATGGTCCTGTTCGAGAAGAATGGCAGGCAGCAGCTGAGGTTGGAAACTGTGAATGCAGAGCAGCGTTGCTCTCACAGTTGCGCGGTTTTCTCTAGCATGGCTCAGAAGGCTGAGCTTGAGCGGATCGCTGCACAGATCCAGGCTGCGGTGTGGAGAGGCATGTTCTTTAAAACGATACGGGACAAATGAGCTGAGGCGATTGAGAAGACAGTGATTGCTGGATAGTGGAAAAAGTAAAGTCAGAAAGGGCCTGGAGGAAATGTCAGGGTCGAGGGGCTAGACATTTTGGTAAATGTGAAGATAAGTTGATTGGAAAGTAACTGAGTGGGAGTAAGTGACATTTTTTGATTTTAGAGATTTAGAAATGAGACAGTTAATGGAAGTTCAACTCAGATGGGGTCATGCCCAAGTGTGCAGAGAAACATCTTGCCAGTCTCCAAGTTAGGTTATAAATACTAGATGTCACCTAAAACCTAGTGCATTATTCCTTGTGCATTCTCATTAGAGTGCCTCTGTAAACTATAAAACTTGCCTTGGGTGGTTGCTGCCAGCAGAAAAAGGCCTACCACAAGCTTCCCAGTCCCTGTCTGGTCTGTGTTCAATCCCCAGTTGGGGAACTAAGATTATCGCGAGCCAAGTGGCACAGCCCAAAATCACCAAAACACAAAACAGAACAAAAGCAGCAATAACAACCTCCTCCCCCCACCCGCAGAAAACCTCGGGAGGGTCTTACATGCCACATCTTCACTGCTTTCCTTACAGAAGGTAATTCAAAGATAGAATTAATAATCAATATTTACAAAGCATCTTTTAATTTGCAAATTGTTTTATTTATCTATTTTATTAACCCTATGTCATTATTATACCTATTTTATGGATGAGGGAAATGGAGGCATCATGAGGTTAAGTCCAAGTTCACAAAGTTAGTTCATCCTCTTCATACCCCATACCTGGCCCAGGTTTATCTCCTCCGATACGGCTCTTCATTCTGTCAGCCGTAGCCCACAGTTGATCTTGTCTCTGAGCTTCCTCTTGACGTATACACACTCTGTACACAGCTCTTTCTATTTGCCTGACAGCTCTCCACTGTGATGTGAGAACTCACCTATATGTGCAGCGTGTTAGGCCAGCACCTCATACAGAGTTCCTGACAAACCCTCACAGGTGGTTCTCCAGCGAAGCCATGGACAATCCTGGGAAGAACAGAGGAGCTAAAAAGCATCTGTGAATCACCAGTGCTTCCCCTGGGCCATCTGCTGACAAGCCTCAAGCTGCTGGGTTTTCCAGTTTTCTTGGGTTTTCATGGATTTGTGAAAAGGGAAGCCCTGTGGGCTTGGATGGGTGACCCAGGTACACTGCAGGTGATGCTCCTGGGAGACAGGCATGTAGGAAATGGAAGTTTCATAGGCAGATAATCTCTCCCGGACCTTTGGGTTTGAGGAAGAAAAAAGCAGGAAGGAGAACAGAATTTTTACAGCCTTGTATATAAAGATTTTCTTGTAAAAGCCAACATCAAAGGGAGAAAGAATAGTGCTCCTTTCCAAGGAGTCTCATTAATTATCACAGCATCTTTTCAAGGGAAGCACATTGGAAGGAATATTTCTCAAATGAGGAAACTGAGTGTGAAATGGCTTGATTATTGGCAAACCAGAAAAATACAACCCAGGGCATTTCCAGACTCCTCGTCTAAAGGGCTAGCAACCTCCACCAGGCCATTTAGCCACTCATTAAAGAAACATTTATGGAGACCCTGCTTTGTCCCGGGCACCAGGCCAGGAGCCAGGAAATATGGTCCCTGACCTAGAGGATTTCATACACCACCTGATCACCAGTGAAGTTTGCAAATAATCCAAACAGGCAAATAAATATCTGTGACACAATGTGCTAAGTACAATAATAGAATGATGAACAAAGAGCAAAGAGATCACAGGGAGGAGAGTGATTATTTTTGCCTGGGAAGATTAAATAAGACTTTAACTGAAATCTTCAGTCCATCACGAGATTTGAGAGCTGGCATTAGCAAAATTCTGGATTAATATTTTGAATGAATTTGTTAAGGGCTCCTTCCACAGAACTCTGTTTTCATAATCTTACAGAATTAGTGATCCACAGCACCACCCCCACCACCAGCATTGGCAATGCATTTTGTAAAGGGTTACCATAATCCCTAATATTTATTCAGTAATCACCATTTAATATGAAAATGTTGATAGCTGAGTTATCTCATTTAATTCTCACAACAAAAAATATGCAGTTGTATGCCCATTTTACAGAAGAAGCAGTTTAGAGAGCTTAAGCAATTTCCCATGAGTTCACACTGTGTTTTAAGAAGAATAGCCCCTGCTTGAATTAAGGAGGGTCATTAATTGTTTGGGGCACATGTACATTGAGTTACACAAATTAGCATTCATTTTTGTAGCTCAAAATCAGCATCATTCATTTAATTAAATTATAATAACATTGATTTTTCACACAAATTTCTTCCTTCTTCTCCCTCTGGGACACCTAAATTGCTCCCCTTCCCCCAACCCTCTAACTAGAAATGTGAGTAAAATAACTACTTTCTTGTCATTTTATGGGTGACATAGTTGAGCTGATGGACCATGGTCCCACAAGTTCAGAATACCTTTCATCTAAGCATTAATGGTGAGTTATACTTAAAAAGGCAGCATTTTTTTAAGCTTCAGCTCAAAATATCCTTGACTGGGTGTGTTAAACCAAAGTACCTAATTAGAGATGATTTAAAGTAATACCTTCCTTTGTCACTTAATATCCTCTAACCACGAAAATCCAGAGGTATTTTACCTATACCACAGAAACCTCACTTCCAAGGACATGATAATCACTCTGCAGACATTTAGCCTCCTGAACTCCGACAATGGAAACTGTTGGACTCATCTCCATTATTCCCACAATGGAAAATTCCTGATTACCTCATTCTTCCTGCAGAGCCACGTAGGTATCCGTTAAAGGAAAGTAACTTGCCAATGAATTAATTATTCATTACAGCTGTCAATATAGACTCAGTATAAGTGGTCCTTAAATGCTGAACCTTTAGCCTCAAATTGCCTGGTCCGAATCTCATTGCCTCTGCTTAGTAAGAGTATAACATTTGGGCAAGTTATTTAAACTTGCTAAATCAAACTTGCCTCAATAGTAAAATACAGGTGATAACTGGTAGAGACTGCAAGTTGCCCAGAGACTTGATGGGTTAATAAGTTAAGATTTCAAAGAAGTGTGAATATCTATAAATAAGATAGCTTTGCCAGCCTTCCTTTCTCTCCTTTTTCAACAGTAGCATAATAGTTGAATACATGACTGCTGAACTGGACTATATTTCCTTCTGTTTCCTCTGCCCAGGTGTGGCCCTGACTAAATTATCTCTGTGTAATATGAATCAAAATTAGAGGTGTCACTTCTAGGTCAGGATGTAGGGATGGTGGAGGAGCACCCTCCTCCTCTCTTTCCTCCTCCTGCTGCTAGAAGTGGTAACAGCAGCAGCAACCATGAGGAACCACCCCACCATCCTAGGTCCCTGGTTGACTCTACGGAACAGAGGCATGTGTTTGCTGGATTCATGAGAAAAATATATGTCTACCCTGTTTGAGTCACGACATTTTGGGGGGCATCTATACAGTAACTAAGATTATGGTCCCATTGCTTCATAGCAAATAGAAGAGGAAAAAGTGGAAGCAGTGACAGATTTTATTTTCTTGGGCTCCAAAATCACTGCAAACGTTGACTGCAGACATGAAATTAAAAAACATTTGCGCCTTGGAAGGAAAGCAATGACAAACCTAGAGAAAGCAAATTAAAAAGCAGAGACATCACATTGCTGACAAAGCTCTGTAGTCAAAGCTATGGTTTTTGCAGTAGTCATGTATGAATGTGAGAGTTGGATCATAAAGAAGGCTGAGTGCCAAAGAATTGATGCTTTCGAACTGTGGTGCTGGAGAAGAGTCTTGAGGATGCCTTGGACTGCAAGGAGATCAAACCAGTCAATCTTAAAGGAAATCAACCCTGAATATTCATTGGAAGGACTGAAGCTGAAGCTCCAATACTTTGGCCACCTGATGTGAAGAGTCAAACTCATTGGAAAAGACCCCAATGATGGGAAAGATTGAAGGCAATAGGAGAAGGGGGCAGCAGAGGATGGGATGGTTAGATAGCATCACTGACTCAATGGACATGAATTTGAGCAAATTCTGGGTGACAGTGAAGGACAAAGGAGCCTGGTGTGCTGCAGTCGATGGGGTTGCCAAGAGTCAGACACAACCGAGCGACCGGACAACAACAATACAATAGTGAAGTGAAAGTCGCTCAGTCGTGTCCGACTCTTTGCGAACCCATGGACTATACAGTCCATGGAATTCTCCAGGCCAAAATACTGGAGTGGGTAGACGTTCCTTTCTCCAGGGGATCTTCCCAACCAAGGGATCAAACCCAGGTCTCCCACATTGCAGGCAGATTCCTTACCAGCTAAGCCACCAGGGAAGCCCAAGAATACTAGAGTGGGTAGCCTATCCCTTCTCCAGCAGATCTTCCTGACTCAGGAATCGAACCAGGGTCTCCTGCATTGCAGGTAGATTTTTTTTTTACCAACTAAGCTATCAGGGAAGCCCAACTATACAATAAACAGTATCTAAATCATAAAATAAAATAAGTATTGAAAAAGATAATGCATGAGCTCTTAGCTCAGTGCTCAGCACATATCATTACTAAGCATCAGTTTTTCAAGTGAGAAGATTGTGTAGCAGTTAAAACTGGGAGCTTAGTACCCAGTGTCCATTGAAATTTTGACTGTTTTCCAAGACCTGTGTAAACTGAGACGTCTTGTAATGGGGAGAAAAAGAAGTGAAGTCTCCTTCCTATTCAGGGTCTGAGAAAACCTGAGGGCAAAGCTGGGAGTTCTCAGCATTATGACCATGAGGCAAGCTCCCTGATGTAGAGAAAGTAAGCTAGTGCAGAGTTCTGAGTCCAGTGACTCAGAAGCCTTCATTTGACCCAGAAACCCTCCAGCCAGATTATGGGAGGCACAGGGTCAAAGAGATAAAAATCTAAAAGCCAAACAGAAGTCTCTAATTAATGCCAACAGTCTGCCCTTTACGGCTTCAGTTTGGTCACTAGTCGACAGTCAAATTAACTATAGTTCATTTCCTAGTACAGTCAACTTACAATTAGGTATAAGAATGAAGGGAAGTAATGGCACTCACGATTTAAAACAATAAGTAAGCACTACAAAAATAATTTTATTTGGCTTTGGAATTCTGTGCATGTAACATTTACCATTTTATCATCTAGAAGCACTTGCTGTCTCCCAAAAGAACTGGGAAAAATTGGTCCACATCTCTTTTTTGTTGTTAATTTGCTATTCCTGTGACTAACTTCACATAGAACTAAAATAAAATCATTTGCTTCTTTACTAGTGTAATTATGTAAAATTATTTCTGGACTGTACTTTATTGAAAGCCATTCAAGCATCTTTTCAATCTTAAAGAACGCATCAGGTCTCTGGGAAATGTTAAATGCATCCATTGTAGCACAGTAACAAGCTCTGCAGTGACTATGGCTAAAAAAAGTGTCCAGAAAAAAAAAAAAAAAGTGTCCAGGATGCAACGTTGTGTACCCACTCCTCTCTACCCTTTCCCTTCTGTATAGATGCCCTGTTATTAAAGGAGCATCCATCTCAAGATGTGAAGTTCTTTACTGAACCATTTTCAGTTTGGTTGTTTTATTTTTAGGAGCTTCATTTTAGTGGGGTGCCTCAGGAAGAAGAGTATTTAAGGACCGCAGGCGACTATTTGTTTCCTAACCTCTTGACCCAAGTTGAGTGTCTGGTTTTCTCCAGGCACGTTCTATTATCAACACTGGGCTGTACCAGGACCAGAGTCCAAAGGGGTTAATTAACACAGGGAGGAAAAAAATGACCTGCACTCCATGGCTGCTGATAAGAGAGCAGCCATTATCACCTCCTAAATCGTTTCTCGAACCTCAAAGAAAGTTGGGTGAGTAAACTTATTTAATATATTCCCTTACATATAAATGTCTCCCTAAATCCTCATACTCTGCTAGTGGTAAAAACAATTTGACAGTATTTAATAAAGATGAAAATGTATGCCCTGAAGGAGCTAGCAGTTCCACTTCTAGATAATATGCCATAGACAGGCACTCACATACAAGAACACACACAAATGTACCTTCGTTCTGGAATTGTTTCAGAAAGGAAAGTTGGAAAGAGCCTAAATGCCTACCAATAAGAGAATGAATGAAAGTCTATACCATGGTAAAAATTTATCCATTTGGATTTATTAAAATGTATAAGTATGAATAAATATAAAAACACACAATGTTAAATGAAAAAAGTCAGTGATGGACTTTCCAGTACACCATTTACATTGGTATAAAATAAGACTAAATGTTGCTTATGGGCATATATAGCTATTGCTTCAGCTATATCAAATTTAAAAACATATCTGGTAATAATTAAGTGGCGCTAGTGGTAAAGAAACTGCCAGCCAATGCAGGAAATGCAGGGGATGAGGATTTGATCCCTGGGCCAGGAAGATCCCCTGGAGGAGGGCATGTCAACCCACTCCAGTAATCTTGTCTGGAGAATCCCATGGACAGAGGAACCTGATGGGTTACAGTCCATAGGGTCACAAAGAGTCAGACAGGACTAAAGCGACTTAACATGTATGCAATGGTAATAATTAAAGTTCAAATTCAGGACAGTGGTTATCTCAGAGCAGAGATGAGAAGGTAGGAAGAATGGGCTCAAGGAAGGTAGCAAGTAACTCAACCAAATGTCTAACGTTTCATTTAAAAGATCTGAGTAACTATGGCAAAATATTAAAATTTTTCAAAATTCTATGGTATATCCATGAGTGTTCATTATACTGTTTTCTAGATTTTGCTTATGCCTGAAATATAGGACTTTCCTAAGTGGTCTCTTGATGGCTGAATATAACTGGATGTCACTGTATCACTGATGTTTACAACAAAAAATTGTATCACTGCCTTTAAAAACAGCAATAACTAAGGAGCCAGCATGTGGTGGAAGGAAGTCCCAAACCATTTTCAACTGCCATGGAACTACAAGAAATAGCTAATAATATTATGTGCATGTATGCTTAGTCACTCAGTCGTGTCTGACTCTGTGACCCCATGGACTACAGCCCACCAGGCTCCCCTGTCCATGGGATTTTCCAGGCAAGAATACTGTAGTGGCTTGCCATTTCTTCCTCCAGGGGACCTTCCCCATCCAGGGATTGAACCTGGGCCTCCCAGTGTATTCTTCACCACTGTGCCACCTGGGAAGCCTAACAGTATTATAGATCAAGCATTTATACCCAGGCTAGATTGAATGTTTAACATGCACTATCCCTTGTATTCCTTGCAACAATTCCAGAGAAAAGACACTTGCACCATCTCCTTACTATAGATGAGGAAACTGAATTGTAGAGAGTAATCTGGTCAAGATCCCACGTTGAGCAGAGAAGCCAAGAGTCAAACCAAGCCCTGATGAACTCTCTCCACCACTCTATACTACCTCCTCATGAATGGTGTCCACCGTCTTTACAAATAGTTACTTTCCAGAATTGGGGGGTTCAAAAGTTCATTGGGGTTCCCAATATAGAAGGTGTGGGAATCACTGTGTAGTGACCGTCTGCACTGTGTGGGGCTCTGCACAGAACGATCCCCGGATACACACCTGCCAAGGCCAGCTGTCACTGCTTGCTCTGGACCACACCTCGGTGAACTTGAAAGCTGTCCTGTCAATAAGACCTTGACTCAGGAGGCAGGCCGGCCAAGGCCTCTCCTCGTGACCACTCTGGAGGCAGAAATGTTCATTCACAGTTTAGATCTATTCAGCATCTAGCCTGAAACAGAGACATTGTAAATCCCATCAAAATCTCCTCCATTATGTGCCACACTTTGTTAGAACAGAATAAGGGGTTCGGCTCTGTTGGACCAGATCAAGTTAGTCTATGTCGAGTATCACATTTTAGATTCAAATCCCTGTTAAACCCTCTGCTTAGGCTCGTGGTTAACAATATTTTTATATCTGTCTGCGGAGATGACAGGCAGCCCCGCTCTCGAGTGGGCCCAGCGGCCTCCGCACGGCTGCTTTTAGAGGCAGCCTCCATAGATGAAAGGCAGAAATCCCACCACCCCAGTGTCTCCTGATTAGCCTGGAGAAAAGCTGAATGACAAACATGTTTCCAATCTGCCTGGCCCATGCAGGGAAATGGGGCAATCTGGCCTGAAAAGGGATTTAGACTTTTGTTGTGTGCAAGGGAGGAGGGATAGAGAAAAAAGCTGATTTAAATCCATCCACAATGCTTTCCCACTTGGTGATCTCTCAGATAAGAAACAGGCTGGCTGTGGTTCAGACCCGTATCACGCCCAAGCATCTTCCCCCTGCCCGCCTCACTCGCTGTTAGGTAGCCGTGGACCTCTCAGATAGGGTTGTGTAAGGCAGAGATTACTGCAACTGGTCGTCTCAGGCCACTTGCTCTTTTGGCCAGAATCTTATGATGTGTTTGTTGATTAATAAAATTGGCCTACAGTAAAATTCTTTGTAGGACTTCTGGATTAAAACAAGCATCAGTAACAGTGTATGCATTACCCAGTTAGCTGTTCACTTACACTCATCATATTACACTACGTTAATTGCAAAGTCATATAAAATGTGATGTCCAATGTTCGCAAGGCTCACATCACAAAGGCTAAGGGTTAAATATGTGACTGATTTACTAGAGACACTGAATTAAGGCAGAATATTTTTATTTCTCTCTACCCAATAGAGAGAAGAACCCCCAGATATCGAAAATATACACAGTTGATGCAGAGCTTCTTTTAACTATGTAAGTCAACACATCATTGTCACCTTCTATTACATAATGTTTATTACACACTGTCTGCTCAGGTGAGCAGAGTTTGGGTGCTAAATATTTCTGAAAAATCCACAAGCAGGTAAGATAGAAATACATCTTCTAAAAGCGGAAGTTCTGGTTTCAGACACATCGTTTTTTTACTTTTTCAATGCATTGTTAGTATTATGCTGATGGGATGAAGGGTCAGGCTTTGGGAATCTTCCCCCTCAAGAGTCCCTTTCCCGGGTGTGGACAGGAGAGGAGCACCTATAAGACAGCTGTTGTTGTACCTTGCAGCCGCCAGGCTGAGTCCAGGGCATCTTGCTCTGTTGGCATCAGTACGGTGCTTCTTCAAACACAATCATCAGAGGGTCTTCAGTGACCTCTTATTGCTGCCGTATTTGGGAAACCGCATTCAGATGCAGATTGACCTAAATCCTATCAACCCATTCAACCATGCGTGCGAGTGTGCATGTGTGCACGCGCACGTTTGTGAACAAACATCACACACGTATCTGTACTTATATAAATTCTCCCTAGGGCGTTTAAACCCCCCACTCCCACTCCCCAAATTTTCAAATGAGGAGACATGCTTATTTTCCCAGGCAACTTGGTCAATTGCTCTTGTGCTCTTCTTATAAATATTTCATAGCAAATATTTAACATGATTCTTTCCCCAATCGGATCAGCTTTGAAATGCTCCTCAAAGTGAATTCTCCCCTAACAATAGCTTGATGCAAAAGCTTTTTTTTCCCCCTCTCTCTCTCTTAAGCACGGGTCTGCTGCCATAGCAGCAGGAATAGTTCTTTAATGGAAAGAAAAGATACTTTACATCAGCAGTCGGTGAAGGTGGGGGCGGCGGCAGGCATAGCACATGCGTACCTTGCTCTTCCAATATGGAGGCCCAGCCTACCTTGACCTCCCCCTCCCCCGACAGCAGGCCTGCGATTATTGCCCAGCCTGCATTAGAACTGTAATGGGAAGTGACAGGTTTATGTAAATGATCCACATACGGATTTTGCTCTTGTAAAACAGAGCAGTTACTTTGGGCTTTCTAATTATTTCATGCCTTGTGGTTCTCTGATGCGGCTGAGATGACTATACTTGAAATCTACCCTGTGATTGACAGACTTCTGTCCCCCTGGAGCTCATTAGGGCTCCGGCTTTGGAAGATGGGAAATAACCCTACCAGGCGCCAACAGAGAGAGAAAGAATGCACCCCAGCACCAGAGATTCAGTAGATTCATTTGTTCAGATTTATGTTTTGTTGGGGAAACAGTGTTATCAGGAAAGTGCACTCTTGGCTTCCTGATCCAAACAGACTCTCTGCTTTGGTGCTTTTGATTTTTAAAACCAGCATTTAGAGTCACACAGGCTGTATGATGTAGAACTTGAAGGGTATGAAATGCCAATAGGATTTTTCACAAGAAAGTGGGAAGGAGAGGCAGGTGAGAGGAGCAGGAGGCCACAAAGAACGGTTACAGACTTGAAGCAGCTCTAACCGCTGCGGTCACTCTGCAGTCAGCAGGACCTCTGCCTAAGTCAACTCAGCAGAGAAATCAATGAAAGGGCCAGATAAAGTGGAAAAAATGATTTAGAAAGTCTGACCTTCCCTTCAGTTTACATACACTCTGGTGAGAAGGAGAAGAAGGTGCTAGGATGCAGGCAAGATTGTGAAAAGAAAAAAAAAAAATCCATAAAGCTGGAAAGACTTTAAGGTTCATTTACCTTAATCTTCCCATTTTATGGATCAGAAAATTAAAAGACAGAGGAGTCACACAGTCAGCTAGCAGGACGGCCAGAACTCATCCACAGTTTTCTATCCAATACCCATCTCCTCTCCGGCAGAGCCAGGAAGAGATAGGATAAGGGGAGAGCGGGTGACATGAAGTCTGTTGGTGGATGAGACTCCAAGATAAGGAAGCCAAGATCTGTTGGTTCATATATCAGATTTTTATCCACTATACCGAGATGTATAAAAATCGGACCATTCTTTATGTTTCTATAACTGATCTTGTTTTCAAGCCACATACCACTGGGTAGTAAGGAAAACAAACACTTAAATGTCCTAATTAAAGTAAGTTCAATGTCTCTCAGTTTTAAAAAGGAATTCATTCTAGTTTATTTTCTTTTGGATAAACATTTAGTGAAGTTCAATGTCCAAACTTCCTACCAGAGCCGTTTGTCTTCTTTTAAAAGTTTCCCAACCCCCAGTGTACTTCCCTAAGAAAGCACCTGGGTATGTTGTGTGTCTTTGCAGGGACTAGAGGAGCTGACTGGTGTCGGTTCGGGTGTGTCTGCTGTTCTCTGGTCTCTGATGCCTCTTTAGCTATGTCCACTGTTGACTAATCATGCAGATATGCCACCAGCCTCCTTTCCCCTCATCACCATGAACGCAAGTCAGTTTCCCTTGGATCCAAGAAGCCATCTTGAAACCTAAAAGGGAGAGGGAGAATATTTCTTCAAAGTGAGGTTATTATATTAAACAGTAAAATATAAAGATACTCTTTGATATTTGGCAAATTTTAGCACACCACATGGCTTCATATCACCTTCCCCTGCCTCCATCATTGACAGTGAAGGGTTCATGAGGAAGCCTGAATTATCTATGCAGAATAAAGCAGTTACCATTAATTACACATCTGACCCAAACAGTATAAATTTAGACCCCTGCTGTATACAAGCATATTTTGTTTTATTGTACTTAGATTTACTGCACTTTGCAAAGATCTCAGTTTTTTGTTTTTTTTTTCATGAATTGCAGGTTTGTGGCAACCTTGTGTTGTCAGATGATAGTTTGCACTTTTAACAGTAAAGCATTCTTTAATTAAGACATGCACTTTTTTTTAGACAATGCTATTGCACACTTAGTGGACGACAGTATAATGAAAATGTAACTTTTTTAGGCACCTGGAAACCAAAAAAACTTGGTGTGACTTGCTTTATTGCTATATTTGCTTTATTTCAGTGGTCTGGAACCCAACCTGCAGCATCTTTGAGCTCTGCCTGTGTAAGCAACACAGAGCCAGGAAGGAAGGTGCAAACCATGAACTGGAAGTGAGGCAGCAAGTCAGGGGCCAGAGGGTCAAGTAGACCAGGTCAACGTAGATAAACGGGTGCTTGGAAAGGAAAAGGCCAGCCTCCAACAGAGGCATGCTGTAAGACTTCCAAGGTCTTCCAGAGAAAGGCGGAAAGCTGCCCAACTCATTTTAGGAACTAATAAAACCTTGAGTCTGAAACCAGTATGGATAGCACAGGAAAAATGTACAGACCTATTTAACCTATGAACACATAGGGGAAATCCTATATAAATCATTTTCTAATCTAAAGTGAATCTAATCATGTGTTAAAAAAAAAAACAACCCTAGTACAGTTTATCCCAGGAATGCAAGAATGGTTTAATATCAGAAAACTTATCTTAAAAGAGAAAACAAAAGGGAAGGAAAGAAAATCTATGAATGCAAAAGGTATTTCATGAAGTTTAGCATTTAGTTATTCTCAAATAATAATCGTTTCAGTAGCCAGGAAGAGAAAGGAACTCTTTTAATCTGATAGACTTTACACCAAAAAACTAAGATCAACATGATAGTGGATGAAGAAACCTCATAAGCTGTCAGTTCTTTTAAGGTCTTGAACAAAAGAAAGTTATTATGATCTCTGATTTTATTTAACCTGTTATTGAATGGCTTCAATAATAAAAATTTCTAAATAGAAGACAAGAAGAGAAAAGATTGTAAGATGTGGTGGTTTAAATATGTCCATAAATTCTAATAGTATCTTCTAAAAGTGGAACCTAATTTCTCTCTCCTTGAGCTTGGGCTGGACTTAGTGAATTGCTTCTAACAAATAAAACAAAATGAAGTAATGCTGTGTGATTTCTGATACCAGATCAGATTCCTGGATTACTGACCTCAGAGATTGTATGATACTAGATATCTGTTGTCTTTAACTGCTATGTTTGGGACAATATGTTTGGGACAATTTGTTTGTGGCAATTGATGACTGATACAAACAAGCATTGGAATAAAATATATTAAATCATCCTTCATTGCTGACAACAGAATCATCTATGTAGAAAATCCAACAGCACCAACAAAGTATTAAAATTAGGGAGAGTTTAGCAAACTTGCCTTAACACAAAATCATACAGATTAACACAAAAATCCATAGCGTTCTATTCCAGCAACACCCAAATAAAGTATCATTCACAATAGTGGCAAAAATGTAGTGCATCTGGGGGTCAACTTTACAGTGAATGTACAAGACATTGTTATGGAGAAATATTAACATTCTACTAAAAGACATAAGGTTGAATAAATGGAAATATATACTACATTTGTGGCTGCTGACTTAATAATAAAAATATTTCAAATCTTCCTCATTTAATGTGTAATTTCAATGCAAAGACAATGAAAATTCCAGGCAGATTACCCACATGCCTGGATGGCTCACCATGACCCATCACTATCCTCTGAACATGAACACGCTCTTCCCTGTCACTAGAATTCCTCAGGCTGCCTTCGACTGGATCTATATCCAGGACCTATCTGACCGCAGTGGCCACGCTGCTTCCCTCAGCCCACCTCAGAGCCGTGTGCTCTGGATCTGCCTGTTGTTCACTGAGCTCCAAGTTTCTGCTGTACTATGATAAGAGAGGGCAAGAGAAGCAGAAGGGGAAGAATGAGGAGGAGGAAGGAGGCCGTGACAACAATAACATTTGGATCCTGTGAAGGTAGGACCCCTCTGAACACAGCTGCATTAAGAAACTTATGAAGCTTTCACTATAAGATCAGAAGATGGGAGCCTGATTATCAATTCATCTGAATAAGCTCATGGGGCATATGTATTTGCAATTAATGAAAACTACTGGAAGGGAAAACTTTTACACAAAGTTTACAAAATATATCAGAAGAAAAGATGCCCAGACTATGTGGTAATTCTAGTTCACAGATCAGTGCAAACAACAATTTTACTGTCTTCATGAATGAAATAGTAGGTTACAAATTTATATACTCATCTAGATTTGGTATGAAGAAAGGGAGAGAGAGATAAATATGAAATAGGGCTCTATCAATAAAGAACATAGGATCACCAAACCAGAAGTTCTTTTCATTCATTGGCCAAGAAAAGCTATAGTTGATGAGGAATGCAGTCAAGAAAAGACGTCCTGTAGCTATGCGCTAAGGACCATCTGATTGCACTGAGTAATCAAGTGACTCAGCAGTGCAGATTTGACTCGATGCAAAGACAAATATTGACCCCTTACCTAGCGTCTGCACTCCTTCTAATGTATTCACACCCCTCTTCTCCTGACTTAGTCCTGTTCATGCTTCAAAACAGCTCTGATGTCATCAACTGTGGAATGCTTTCCTTTATACCTCTTCCTTCCACCTCAATTTCCACTAATTGCCCCCTCAGTTCACACTGTGTTGCCCCCTTCATAGATCTATCACTGTAATAGGATTAGTTTATTCACTTCTTTCCCCACTAGATTTTGAGCTCTTTAAAGGCAGGGACTGTGTCTTTAATTTCTGTCTCCCAAAGACCCAACCTTAAAGTTAGTAGGCTCTCAATAATATTCACTCAGTGAATAAATGAGTGAATGAACGCCACTGGAATTCATGGGAATTAGATATGATCTCTACAAAGATAAAGGGAAAGTGTAGGCATGAGAGAATAGTGTCACTAAGGCAGATGTGAAAGACAAGTAAGAAGAGAAGATACAGCAAAAGTGCCCAAAGGCATGGAGGGAAGTCATCAGCGACTGAACGAGAAGGAGGTGGTGTGCGGGAATTTTACACAACAGAGAAAGATAACAGAGATACATTTCAGGCTGTGATAGAAGGAAAAGCAAAGGAAAATGTTTCTGAAACCTGGAGATAAACAAGAGAAAGTGTAGCGAAAAGATAGGAGGAAGAACATAGCTGTTGAGAAATGAAGACAGGGTGGGCAAATTTCAGAAGACGTAACCGTATTTGAAGTTCCTCCAGAGGAAGGTGAAGGAGGACAAAATTAGGGAAACTAAGAAATGGAAAGTACAAAGAGAAGTGAGACAAGGAATGCCCTTCCAAGAAGCCATTTAAAGAGCAGACATGCCAAATGGAAGAGTGAAGTAAGAACTGGTAACATTTCCTCAGGCCACTGCGCTAATTTATGTCTTACTTCATTTTTTCTTCATAGCAGCTGGCAGTATTTTACAGATGAGGAAACAATGACCCAGAAAAGTAAAGTTTCAGGTTTAAATTCACACAGTGAGCAATGGAAATGGGACACTGAGCCAACTCTTTTGGCCTCTGAAGCTTAGAACCTGAGACCAAAAGGAGGGAGACAAAGAAACCATGGGAGGAGAGGAGGAACAGAGGACTTCTGGAGGAAGCTCAAGGGGACCAACACAGTCATCAAATAGGTCATGCACAACTCCAAGTGCAGGTGCACAGTGCAGATAGAACTTTTGAATTCCGCCGTCCATGTTTTGAGGGAGTGACTTAAGGATAAAAAAACAAGGAGTATTTTTTTTTATGTGTTAGAGTCTCAGAATTTCTCTCTAGGAAGAGACACAAACTTGCAACTTAAGAGAAGGCAGTATAAGCTAAAACTAAACTCCTGCATCTCTCCAGGAGGCCCCAGTAGGCAGTTCTCTGCTTGTAAAGTGAGGGAGGAATTTAACTCTGGGAGGTGGGGGGAGAAAATGCATGAAGGAGGAAGGGAAATGAGTAGGCAGGGAGGTGGCTCTAGAAGAAGGGTGGGGCAAAAAAAGGTCCCCCAGCCAAGAGAGCAGCCCTAGATGAAATGGAGAGCTGAAACATCTACTTGGGATTTATGAAGTGTAGCTGTAGGGCTGAGTTGGAATTAGGGTTAGAGACCCCTATGCAGTCTTCAGCCAAGGCAATGAAAAGGAAATTTTAGCATTTTGAATATGGTTGGATTTCTTCTATAAAATGTTGAAGGGAGCCAGGTGAGAATATGATTCTATGTGGAGTCAAGAAAACCTGTTGGACAAGAGTGCTAAATCTGAATTGCATGCATAGTAATACTTTTCAAACAAATCCATGAGGTATAGCATATCAAAAGCCTGGAAAACTAAAAGTCATACCTACGTGCCAGCAAATTGTACTGCTTGGACTTCGTCATATGGAAATAATAGATGATATGCATAAAGATTTTGCCTGCCATTATTTCATCAGAGAAAGAATGTGAGGAAAATGAACGGCCCAGCAACAAGTGATTGGTTAAATAAATGATGATGAATGCTTACAGTTGAGTACTACCCACTCTCCAAAAAATTTCATTGCAGAGTCATTCATTCATTTGGCAAATATTTATTGAGTGCCTTCAATGTGGTCAGCACTGTTCTAGACACTGATGACTCAACTGAGAACAAATAAATATCTCTGCCCTCCTGGAATTTACATTATGGTGGAGAGAGAAAGACAATATCCAAATAAACAAATAAGCAATATAATTCAGATGGTGATAAGTGCCAGGCAGAGTAAAGGAGGAAGAGATTGACTCAAGGGTAGAAGTCATGGCTGCTCTGTGAGTGTGTCCGGGAGGGTCTCATTGAGCACAAAATTGGCTACGCTAGAGGACAGTGTGTCCTCTGGGCCAGGAGGCTTCCTCTTTGGGGAACCAGGATCTCTATCCCTGAGAGCTCAGAGCTGAGAGGACAGAAATCACAAGTCCCCAGTGTGTAACCAGAAGTGATGGTAGCAGGACCACTCCTACTCCCAGCCCTTGGTTCTTAGGTTCATTTATTCTGCCAATGGAGACAGTCATCATCTGAGGCGGTTGATTTATTAAAGTCGAGCTCTGCATTCTCAAGGATGGCTCCCATCTTTCAAGCACCTCCAAGCTGACGCTTTAGCTGTGAGTTCAACTCGTCCCATCGTTCTGCCAGGCTGGCAACTTCTGACTGGTGCAACAGGTAATAGGACTGTGGATCCCATGGATCTAGAAAGTGGGTTGCTGGGTCTAATGTGATGATATCTGAGATCCTATGGAGGCAGATCAAACACATTGTAAGCTTTCAGGATGTACTCATGGCTGAGGTCCTGAGGGCAAATCCATATTCCAAAAACATGTCTTTTCCTGTCAAGACAATGCTGCCCTTTCCAAGGCAGAAGGGGTTAACTTGCCTGAGGTAGACTGCGCTGTCTCTGGGATTCAGAACTTGTCTCTGCTACAGACAACATGGCTCTATGGTCCTTGGTTGGCGAGATTGTGTAGGGATCCCTCATCCTAACCCAGGGCCACAGCAGAACACTTCATAAGCTTCAGTTCAGTTCAATAGACATTTCAGTTCTCTCGAACGTCTCTCTACAACTGCTTTCTTAACGAGGGAACCTTTTCTCTCCCAGCCCTTTCTTCACAGAGCCTTATTCTTGCTTGCTTCCTCCTTCTACTCTCATCCTCCGTCCTTTCCTTCACGGCTACCGTGTTCATACATTCATTGTACCAGCACCACAGTGATGACAGATGGAGGCTGGCGTTAGCTGCTCCAGTTCTGCCTGCTTGGTTGCTGAGCTCCTCTTCCATGGTCGGTGTTTCTGGTGGGCATTCATTAACATGCAGTATGAAGGTCGTCTTATTGGGTAGCAGCTCATTTCCATGTCCACCTACCTGCCTTGATGCCTTGTCTCCCATCTTCTAATCTTTTTTCCTGCTAGGTTCTTAGCTGGCTGGTTAAGTTATTTGCCACTGTCATCATGAGAAACGCTGGGCTGGAAGAAGCACAAGCTGGAATCAAGATTGCTGGGAGAAATATCAATAGCCTCAGATATGCAGATGACACCACCCTTATGGCAGAAAGTGAAGAGGAACTAAAAAGCCTCTTGATGAAAGTGAAAGAGGAAAGTCAAAAAGTTGGCTTAAAGCTCAACATTCAGAAAACTAAGATCATGGCATCTGGTCCCATCACCTCATGGGAAATAGATGGGGAGACAGTGGAAACAGTGTCAGACTTTATTTTTTTGGGCTCCAAAATCACTGCAGATGGTAACTGCAGCCATGAAATTAAAAGACGCTTATTTCTTAGAAGGAAAGTTATGACCAACCTAGATAGCATATTAAAAAGCAGAGACATTACTTTGCCAACAAAGGTACATCTGGTCAAGGCTATGGTTTTTCCAGGGGTCATGTATGGATATGAGAGTTGGACTGTGAAGAAAGCTGAGTGCCGAAAAATTGATGCTTTTGAACTGTGGTGTTGGAGAAGACTCTTGAGAGTCCCTTGGACTGCAAGGAGATCCAACCAGTCCATCCTAAAGGAGATCAGTCCTGGGTGTTCATTGGAAGGACTGATGTTGAAGCTGAAACTCCAATACTTTGGCCACCTCATGCGAAGAGTTGACTCGTTGGAAAAGACCCTGATGCTGGGAGGGATTGGGGGCAGGAGGAGAAGGGGACGACAGAGGATGAGATGGTTGGATGGCATCACCGACTCGATGGGCTGAGTTTGAGCAAACTCCGGGAGTTTGTGATGGACAGGGAGGCCTGGCGTGCTGTGATTCATGGGGTCGCAAAGAGTCGGACAGGACTGAGCGACTGAACTGAACTGAACTGAGTCTGTATTGGGCTTCCCAGGTGGCTCAGTGATAAAGAAGTTGCCTATCAAGGCAGGAGATGCAGGAGACATGGGTTCGATCTCTAGGTTGGGACGATCCCCCTGGAAGAGGAAATGGCAACCCATTCCATTTTTTAAAATCCCACGGGATTGCAAAGAGTCAGACATGACTGAGCACACAGCACTGGGTCTATATATCCTAACCTAGGGCCGCTCTGTTTCCACACGAAGTGGGTGCTTTGGGGACGATTTTCTGCCATCCCTGGGGTGGGTGGGAGTACAGCAATTATCCCTTTGCAGTTTGCACATGTACCAGGCTGACCTTCCATGAACCAAAGAGGGCTTTTCCCTCCTTGGTCGGTGGATCATAAAGGGTTCCCAGAGGGCCACACGTGCGAGCTGAGGGCACAGTACAACGGTGGGTGGCCTGAACCCAGCCCACGTGCAGTGCGCTCCTGCTCCCAGCCTCACCCAGGCCTGATCCTGGATGTGCCGTGGGCACCATGGGCTGATGCCTGCTGGGCCTGTTGGACTGGGTGTCTGACTGGACCAGCACTAGAGGAGCTGTTCTGGTGGTCTGGTCACTCAGCATCCTGTAGTCAAGCAGTCCATCTCTACCAGGGCATGAGGCCAGGAACTGTTTTCAAAAGATACACAGATCTCCTCTGCAGAAGACATCTCCGCTCCTGACCCAGAAACCCAGGGCCCGGGGTCATGACTCTCCCACCGGGGCCAGCCATAAAGTCCCCAGGATGTCCTCTCCCACCCGTGACTTCTCTGCAACCACAGAGGCTGCTGGAGGGCAGGGCCCAGGTGGCAGGGCCGCTCACACCTCAGCCTGCACCCACTACAGAACTCTTTCTAAATTTCCACTCAAAGAATGTAGCTTTCACGTCCTCTAGTCAGAACACTGTTCATGGGTATGGAATATGCTCTCTCCAAAATCCAAAGAGGCTTCTGAGGTGTTATGCTTTCTTCTTTGTGGTGGGAGACATAAGATACAATAATTTTTCCTTTATTTTGGAGGGGACTGAGGTAGCTCAGCTGGTAAAGAATCCGCCTGTAATGCAGGTAGACCCCGGTTTGATTCCTGGGTTGGAAAGATCCTCAGGAGAAAGGAATAAGCTACCCACTCCCGTATTCTTGGGCTTCGTGGTGGCTCAGATGGTAAAGAATCCACCTGCAATGCAGAAGACCTGGGTTGGATCCCTGGGTTGGGAAGGTTCCCAGGAGGGAATGGCTACCCACTGGAGAATCCCCGTGGACAGAGGAGCCTGGCGGGCTACGGACTACAGGGCTGCATAAGAGTCGGACACAACTGAGCGACTAAGCAGGCGCACAAGGTAGAGAAGAGGTGAGTTAACAGAGCCCGAGGTCAAGATTGTAAAGTGTTATCCATTCCACATGGATTTGAACTGGTTTGGATCATCTTTCCTTATAGAAATGGGAAAAAAACATGTGCCAAATCAATGGCCACGTATCACGTAGTCAAGGACTTGTTAACTTGCTGTAGCAAAGATAGCACGGCTGGCACAGGAACTGCAGTTGTGGCCACTGCACAGCTCAAGTCTGTAGTAGCCCCCCGGCGTCCCCCAACATCTGCCTGGTTTTCTCAGGGGCCGGACTGATGAACTGAAAAGAGATGATGGGGCCCACCAGCTCAGCATCCTTTGATCTTAAATTACTAAAGACCAGCTGGGATGGGATTTTGGTTCTAATATATTATGTTGGCTGGGAGTAGGGAGTGGGCTGCATGATTCAGAGCTTCCACTTGGCCTTCCCACCATGAGAGGTCTTATTCCAAAGGCAAAGAAACCAATACAGTGATTGTGCCAAATACAAAGTATATCTTCTCCTGATAGACATCTGGGGCAGGAGATGACCAACTGGGTGGGTCCATGGACCCAGTGGACCCATGATGAGTCAAAGCTAGGCCAGGATTCTGTTAATTACATGATGATGATGCTTCAGGTCTCTGGGTGTTGTTAACTTCAATCCTGCAGGAGAAAGGCCTCTGAAGTACCGTCAATCAAGGAGGCAGTCTTCTTCTTCAAGAGTGAAGGGGATGGGATTTCCCTGGTGGCCCAGTGGTTAAGAATCTGCTTTGCAATGTAAGGGACACAAGTTCAATCCCTGGTCAGGGAACAAAGATCCCACATGCCTTGAAGCAACTAAGTCCATACGCCTCGACTCCTAAGCCCATGTGCCACAACAAAAGATTCCACGTGATACAACAAAGACCTGATGCAACCAAATACATAAATATATTTTTTAAAACAACAAGAGTAAAGGGGACACTATTTCTGCTAGTTTGAAGAGTTCAGAGAAACCTATGACCCAAGATTTTTAGTTCAACAATCCAGAGGTCTCCATTCCCTCCAGGGACCCATACTTTCCTGGCCTATCTACTTCTGTCGAGAATTAAACTTACTTCAGAGCTCTGTGAATTTTATGATTAACTCCTGGTCTTGGTCCTTAGCTTTCTGTGGCCTTTGGCTTTAGAAGACTAGAGTACTTTATCAGCAGCAACCAAGGAAGCCCTCTGACTTTCACTGTTGCCAATATAACTGTCAAATAATCATTCTCAGCAGCCTTTTACTGTCTTTTTCCAAAGCGTCAATTGAGCTTGACAAGAGCTACCCAATTCCACCGGCCTTGTGTTATTTCTTTCATATTTATTAACACCTGATACCTCTCACTAGCTGCTGCATTTTCTCCCACCAGTTTCCCATCCCAGAGTCCCACTAGGAAAAGCCTTAACAAAAGTCTTAACAAAAACTCTGCTTCCTTGGACCAGGGCTTGTCTACACTTCATCCACCACCACTCAGGGGGTCTTCACTGCCAGCTAGGGGGCAAGTGATCCAGCTCCAAACTTCTACCTTAGTGTCTGCTTTCTCAGACCACTTCCAATACCAACTGTTATAGACCAGGTTCCCCAGAAAGCAAACCCTGGGACAAAAATTAGCATGTGAGGTTGATGAGGGAGCCCTCTTGGGATTGGGTCTCTGGAAAGGAAGGGATGGGTTGGGCAGGACTGAAGAGAGAAGTGGGGCTGTGATGCAGTCCCAGCTGCGGACCTCGACCTACCCCACAGGGAGATCTGATGCTGAAATAGCCATTCAAAAGTGGTCAGAGTCAGAGCATGGGAGCTGGCCTTCACACCCTTGCCTCTCGCAGTCCCTGGAAGCCAGCGGCTGATGGAAGGGGCATGCCCTTGGGCAAGGGGAATTCCTTCATCCAAGAGTTCTAAAGAGAGCTGAGGGCTAGGGCTGTCTGCCAGCAGTCAACAGCTGGGTAAATAAGTCTTTAGTCCTGAAGGGGATCTGGGTGGTACATCACAGCATTGGTGCCAATTACTTTGGATGCACCAAAAAGATGTTCAAAATAGATTTAAAAATGAAAAAAAGGGGGGGTTATAAAAGAATATTGTCTACGTGATCATTAATACACGAGGTATTAATGATGGTTCTGTCTTTGTGGTGATGGATTCTGATTTGTTTTTCCCCTTGATTATCTACATTTTATAACATTCCTTTAGTTGACTACTTGTAACATGGGGTGTTACTTTTAACTTTAAATTTTTCTGGAGATAAAATCAAACATGATATAAGAAATTAGAAATAAAGTATTTGAAATTCTTCTTGTTATTTTAAGCTATTTCATCAAAAAGATTTAGGTTGTGACTTTTTAATTTAAGTAAGTAAATGCATAAAAGTGAGCTGAGGATCACATGTTGTCTTTTACAATTAGTGAAAATAGTCACACTGTCCAGTCATTGCTAAACTGGAAGTTATATTGCTGCCATATTATGGCTTTCATCTGGACACTCAAAAACTCTTAATGAGAAATTATTCTAAGTCCTATTTAGCTGATGGACAAAATGAAAAATACAGAAGTAAAGATATCCAGCCAAAGCTGCACAGATTACTGGCAGAAAAGACATCCTCAGCTTCTTATTTAGAACCCTGTTTTCTAATTATTCAGCAATCCTTTCTCCAAGTAAAGTTTAGGTTAAGAGCACTCAATATCCAACTCACTTGCTCTAAAGTGGCCCTCTTAATTACTAGTGCTCATTAACTTTATGTGTCATTATTGGAGCAGGAGGTGGGGAGGGAGGTAGGAAATGTAAAGGAAATAGGAAGTAATAAATTAATTTCTAACCAAGGTCAGCTGTTCCCCAGAGCACAAAGCAATGGATGGTGGATTGCTCCAGGGGCTTATATTGGCACAAAAAGTTATTTTGACAAAGTTCTTAGGAAGTGGGCAGAAAATTCTGTCCAAGATACAAAATATTCATCAGCTAAAAAATACGGTGGAAAAAATATTTGAGTTTAAATATTTCTCTACAAGTTCTTTCTTCTGTCTATTCTTTACAGAACAAGTTGAACCTAAAGCAGCCTCTACGTAAATGGAATGAGACGGTTTAATAAAAAGGAGTCAGAAAGACAGAGACAGAGACAGATCTCCAAGCATTCTTTCAATTTGCCAGGTAGCTGGGACAGCATTTCCATTTTTATAGTCTCCTTCAAGAAGCCTTCAATCTGTTGGAGAGTCACATATTACTAGTCATCAGTAAATCAGTAATTCATCATTCATCAGTTGAAAAGTAAATAAAACAAAACCATATGACACAGCTAATAGTAGTTTGATATATGAGGTATATAGATACTCAAGACATAAGATTTTTTATGTAATCAGATGCTACAAACTTCACAGATTTTGTGGACAAGGACAAAAAATACTTTCAAAAACTAAAGTTGATAAGAATAAACACAAAACACCTTAAACAAGTGATCACGACTAACACCAAACCACCATTAAGAGCTTCCTGATGTGCTGCCAAGAAAGACATCCTCACCTATGTAATATTCTTACCAAAGTTTCACCTGGACTGTTAGCAAGCCAAGTCCAAAATGTTGGATTAGACTCTCACAATGTCACTGCTATGAAAGAAAAAATAAATTCAAACGTGGGGATGGGGGACTATTCTAGATCAAAGTTAACTAAAATGGCATGACCATTAATTGTAGTAAGGGATATTTGAGGGGATATTAGATTTTTAAAAAGGGTTATCAGGTATATTTTTAATTGAGTAAACTTGAATATGGACTGTATATTAGATAATATTACTATAGCAATATTTTATTACTTGTTTGTGATAATGCTATTTTGGTTCCAGAATGCCTTTGTTCCTAGAAGATGTGTGCTGATGTATTTAGAGGTGAAATGTCATATATCTGCAACTTACTTTAAAATGGTCAGGAAATAAATGTCCACATATAAAAAAGAAATGTTTATACATGTGTATATATATGTTTACATACACATACATAAAATGTATACATATATAAAAATGTTTGTGTATGTGTATATATATACATATATATATGAAATAAATGTCCACGTATAAAAAAGAAATGTTTATACATTTATATATATATGTTTATATACACATACATAAAATGTATACATATATAAAAATGTTTGTGTATGTGTATATATATACAAATATATAGAGAGAATATGACATATATGAATAACTGGTGAGTTTAGGTAAAGTAGTATTCTTTCACGTTCTCTATAGGTTTGACCTCTTTTTTTTCCAAAAAGAAAAAAAAAAAACAACTCAAAATGGAGGTGATTATTCATCAGTGGAAGTGATTATCCACCAAAGAAAGTGTAAGTGACTTTTATACACGGGGCATTTTGCACCACATTTTTTCCACCATGTCCTTGAATCACAAGCAGAAAGTTAAAAAAAAAAAAAATCCTCAGGTTGGAGCTCTTTTCAAAGAATTAATGTTGAAAGTGATGTCAGTTTTTTAATTTTCACTCTTCGGTCAAAGGTAATATATTTCAAACAACTTTCAAATCTATATGAAATTCTGTCTATCAGATATACTCTGTTATGATTTCTTTTTATTTTAAAGGAATTAACAAACTTTGAGCTTCAGTTGCTTCCTCTAGGGAATATGGAAGGAGATTTTTAGCAATACATGGTTTATAATCAAAAGCAACTTATATTCTGGCTATAGAAGTCTAATGGCAACCCACTCCAGTATTCTTGCCTGAAAATATCCCATGGACAGAGGAGTTTGGTGGGCTGCAGTCCATGGGGTCGCAAATAGTCAGGCGTGACTAAGCGACTGAGCACGCATGCATAGAAGTCTGAATTTTATTCATTTATTTTTTCTATTTTTTAAAAATTTATTTTAATTGGAGGCTAATTACTTTACAATATTGTAGTGGTTTTTGCCATACATTGACAAGAATCAGTCATGAGTGTACATGTGTCCCCATCCTGAACCCCCCTCCCACCTCCTTCCCCATCCCATCCCTCAGGGTCATCCCAGTGCACCAGCCCTGAGAGCCCTGTCTCATGCATCAAACCTGGACTGGCGATCTACTTCACATGATAATATACATGTTTCAACGCTATTTTCTCAAATCATCCCACCCTTGCCTTCTCCCACAGAGTCCAGAAGTCTGTTCTTTATATCTGTGTCTCTTTCGCTGTCTTGCAGATATGGTCATCATTACCATCTTTCTAAATTCCATTTATATGCATTTATATACTGTATTGGTGTTTTTCTTTCTGACTTACTTCACTCTGTATAACAGGCTCCAGTTTCATCCACCTCATTAGAACTGATTCAAATTCATCCTTTTAATGGCTGAGTAATATTCCATTGTGTATATGTACCACAGCTTTCTTATCCATTCATCTGCTGATGGGCATCTAGGTTGCTTCCATGTCCTGGCTATTATAAACAGTGCTGCGATGAACATTGGGGTGCACGTGTCTCTTTCAGATCTGGTTTCCTCGGTGTGTATGACCAGCAGTGGGATTGCTGGGTCATATGGCAGTTCTATTTCCAGTTTTTTAAGGAATCTCCACACTGTTCTCCATAGCGGCTATACTAGTTTGCATTCCCACCAATGGTGTAAGAGGGTTCCCTTTTCTCCATACCCTCTCCAGCATTTATTGCTTGTAGACTTTTTGATAGCAGCCATTCTGACCAGGTAGCTCATTGTGGTTTTGATATGCATTTCTCTAATAATGAGTGATGCTGAGCATCTTTCCATGTGTTTGTTAGCCATCTGTATGTAGAAGTCTAAATTTTAAACCGTGGAATAAATATCCAAGACTAGTACTATATTTAAATCCATTTTCTAATTTACGATGCCACAGAAAAATAATTAGATTTGGTTGAACATAGAACTTGACATTTTATAGAAAAACAGTTAAGTAGAGATAATTTTGTATGGTTCAACTACACATTTTCTATTTACCATACAGACCCAATTATAATATGAGGTGCTTTTATTTGTTCAAAAAATTATTCTTCTAAAAAGAAAGCACTTATTGAAGTCATTGAAAGTTCTCTCAACTTATAAGGAGCTCTTTAACTACTCTATTTTGAGCAATAAAACATTTTGCGAGAAAAACACATTCACCTGAACAGACCTTGACCATTGCCTACTTTGGGTGTTTTTGCGGTTACCTGGCAGGATCAGGTTTTTTTTTTTTTTAATTAAAAAAAATAGGGAGATAGGAGGGGGGTTCAGGATGGGGAACACATGTACACCCATGGGTGATTCATGTGAATGTATGGCAAAACCACTACAATATTATAAAGTAACTAGCCTCCAATTAAAATAAATAAATTAATTTACAAAAAAAAAAAGTTAAAACAGATCTGCTGCTGCTGCTGCTAAGTCGCTTCAGTCGTGTCCGACTCTGTGCGACCCCACAGACGGCAGCCCACCAGGCTCCGCCGTCCCTGGGATTCTCCAGGCAAGAACACTGGAGTGGGTTGCCATTTCCTTCCCCAAAGCATGAAAGTGAAAAGTGAAAGTGAAGTCACTCAGTCGTGTCTGACTCTTGGCGACCCCATGGACTGCAGCCTACAAGGCTCCTCCATCCATGGGATTTTCCAGACAAGAGCACTGGAGTGGGGTGCCATTGCCTTCTCCGAAAACAGATCTAGTAGCTGTTCAAACGACGTTGATCCCACAATTGTAAATGTTCGTTTTATTTTGCTTCATTTTATTTTTATTTACTTAGTTGTGGTGAAATACACATAACGTAAAGTTTACCATCTTAGCCATTTTAAGTGTATATTTGCACTGCTGTGCAACCACCCATCTCCAGGACAACTTTTGTCTCATAAAACTGAAACCCTGGAATCTTTTAAATCATAACTTCTCTTTCCCCTTTCTCCAGCGCCTAGCAACCACGATTCTTTCTGTCTATTCTAAGTACCTCATGTATGTGGAATCACACAGTATTTGTCCTTTTGTGACTGGTCTATAAGGCTCCTTCACTATAGCATGTGTTAGAATGTCCTTCCTTTTTAAGACATAATAATGTTCCATTGTGTGTATATATATACACCACATTTGTTTATCCATTTATCCATCAATGGACATTTGGGTTGCCTGTACCTTTTGGCTATTTTGAATAATGCTGCTATGAACATGGGTGTACAAATTTCTCTTTGTGATCCTGCTTTCAATGTTTTCGTGCGTATACCCAGGAGTGGAATTGTTGAATCATATGGTAATTTTATCTTTAACTTTTTGAGGAACTACCATGCTGTTTTTCACATCATCTGTACCATTTTGTATTCCTACCAAGAATGCACAAGAGTTATAATTAGAAATTGGAACCACATCTTCCCTACCATTTGTTATTTTATGGCTTTTTTTGCTTTTTTTTTTTTGATAGCAGCCATCCTAATGAGTGTAAGGTGATTGATTTTATTTTGAACTTGATTTTTAAAACATCATTTAAATGATTGTATTATAAGATCACAGATATATATCTTTGAAAAGATTGTGGGGGGAAACTATTATTAAATAAACAGGCTTACAAGAAAATTTATAATAACAACATCAGTTCTGAATTTCAAAATTGACAGAATATGCTCTGAAAACCGTATTGGAGGAATAAAACGATGGCTCTATGAAGAAAGCAACACTAATGCCAAAGTTGCCCACGAAGAATGTGAATAAAATTGCTTCATGAAATGTGTAAGTAAAAAGAAGTGATATTGCTAAATTAATATTTTATGCATATAATGTTAAATATGTATGTGTGTCTAGATTAATAAACCATAAACAGGCAAATAGCCTGTTTTAATTATATCCCCAAAGTTTATATATTCAAGTTGGCCAAAAAAATGACTTAAAAGTTTATATATTCAAAACAGCCCAAAATATGAGCTTAACTTACATTGGGGGCCACCTTCCACCCAACTGTGCACAGTATACAATGTTTAATAGTTCCTGAGGTACTTGTGGCTGTCCTCTTTGCAGAAAGAAACTGGCAACCTAGGCACCTCCTCTGAGCAGAGATCAGAGGTTGATGTTTGATAAAGGTGAATTTGAAAACAACCAACTAAATTTTTAATGGAAGATAATATGAAGAGGTCCTGGTTAGGCCCCAGGAACGAGGCTATGAGAGCATTACAGAATCATTCTTTTTAGGGGCACAGAGCATTCTGACAACATAATCTGTAGAGTGGTGGTCCTATAAAGAAACAAGGGCAAGTCTGTGGTAGACCACATCACAAGCCCACAGCACAACCGGGCTGGACTGGGCACAAAAAGAGATTACTTAAACAAATGTGGTTCTTTTTTCTCCGAGAGCTTACTAACCTTTGAAACGGGTACAGTCAAGGGTCTCAGAGTTTGCTGCTCTCTAAAACAAAACAAAACCCACACACACAACAATGAAAGAACTAAGGATGTATATGCTTAGTTCAATAAACAAGTACTGAGTGCATAGTGTGTGTATATATATATACACTAGGGCTTAAGTTCAATTCAAGGAATATAAAGCTAAGCAGGACACAATCATAGAGAGCTGATGATGATAGCAAATACACTGAGCACCGACTATGTGCCAGGCACATCCCTGAGAAGTTTATGTGAGTCCATCCAAGTAATCCTCGAAGTAATCCTGACCAGGACCTCGGAAGCCCTGCATGATCTGGCCTGAGGCGCCCTCCGACTCATTTCCTAGCACTCTCCCCATCAGCCTTTCCTCTTCAGCCACACTGCTCTTGGATTCCCCGACCGCATCAAGGACATTCCATCCCGAGGGTCTGTGCACTTCCTGACCCCTCTGCCTGGTACACCCTTTCCCAAGACATCCGCAAGGCTCCATCCTCACCTTCTTCAGGTCTCTCCTCAAAGGTCACCGTATCAGAGAAAGCACCCTGCTGAGTGGCTAAATAGTCTGGATTCCAAGTAAGATCCATTAATGCCTAGCACATCCTTTTTATTCAGACCCAGAGTCATCCGAAATTAGGTGTTTCCACTAAATTTTCACTTTTTCCCTAAACCATCATTTACTTATCGAGCTAATATCTCGATCAAATAGATTTAAATCAAATTTGTGATGTCATCACCTGTGTTCCTGGCTGTTTCGAGTTGACGGGGGCTCCGTGGCATAAGGAAGTCCCTTATCATAGTCACTGAGAATCTCAGTGACACCAACAGCTGATGGATTGCAAAGCTGTGAATAATGTATTCTTAGAGAAGCTTCTACATTGTTGTTGTTGTTGTTTACTGCATGATTTTGTTAATTTGAAAATGTCCAGAACCTGCAAATCTATAGAAACTGAAAGTAGCTTCATGCTGGCTGGGGAATGGGGGAGTTGGGTGATGAGAGCTGGGGCTAATGAAAATGTTCTAAGATTGATTGTGGTGATGGTTGCACAACTCTGTGAATATATCAAACACTATTGAATTTTATGCTCTAAGTGGGTGAATTTTATGGTATCTGACTTACAGCTCCACAAAGCTGCTTTTGAGACTTAGGAGTGTCTGCCTGGAGCTCCCAGCCGAGAGTGAGGTAGTGAGCTGGGCTCAGTGGGTGGAGTCCTAGGGTTGCCATCCTGCCACAGGCATGGGGCTGGGGGCAAGGATTTGTCATCTCAGGGCTACGGGGACGTTTTTATTATAACACTCCATCTTTAGGCAACTGAAGAGTTGCTCAACAAAGTTACCGTTTCTCTGTCTTTTTTTCTCTTGTTAGAAGAAAACAGGAATAATAATAATAAAAGAAAGAACAAAGTCTCTGTCACATGGCAAAGTAGTGGAAAGTCACACTATTTTTGGGAAGCAAAACAAGGAGCATGGAGGACCTGAGTGGATACGATGTTGGGGGCGAGGATGGGGATGAGGGGTTGAAAGAAAGTTGGATGTCCGACAACCAAGAGAGAGTCTTGACTTTATTTTTCCTAACAAAGAAACAAGTGGCTGTTACTTTGACCTTGTGGGGATATTTCAAAGATCACAAGTAAAAACTTTACAGTACAGATATGTGGAACCATAGAAGAAAATCAAAGACGAGCACATGACTTTCAGTGGCTTGCAAGAAAAAGGATAAAGGAAGCAAGGAGACAAAATGAGCTACACCAGAGAGTTGGGGAAAATATATATATAATGCTTTTACAAGTCTATCAAAGGGAATAAAACCACCAAAGGGAAGTGTACCACTAAATAGAGTAGGAAGAAATGAGATGAAAATCCAAACTATTAAAATACTTAACAGACCACACCGCAAACCAAAAGCTCTTGTGCTCATTAGAATTGTCTAACAGTATCTTTTTCTCTAATTATTGAGATCTCAAGGTTGACCATTAGGGAATTGAATTCAATGTGATTACAATTTATTCATTCACCGTTTCCCTTCACTAAAGTCTAGTTTGGAGCTGAGTTAGCTTCAGATCGGGGTACCCACTATGTGAGTCTGGGAGACACAGACCAAAGTCCTGCTCCTGTTCTTTCCCGAGGCTATCTTTCCCCCAGCCCACCTCCCCACTTCTCCACCTTCTCCCCACTTCTCCCCACACACATCTGCAGACAGAATTTCCCAGCTATCACGGAGTGCCTGCTAAGTGCAGGGCACTGTGCTAGGTCCGGAAAACCCCAAGAGTGAGCAAAACAGACACCTTCCCTGCCTAACACAGAATTACACAGAAACAGAGACATTAATCCGATGATCACACAGGTTCTACTAGAAATCGTGATAGAGGAGCACTGTGAGAATGCACCCGGTGAAGCGCAATCTAGCCTGGCAGGCCAGGGGAAGCTTCCCTGAGGAATCAAGGTCTATGCTTACAACTAAAGGACAAGTAATAGAGGGGTTTGATTCAGGGCTGGGGGTGGGACTTGGAAAGAGTACTCCAGGCGGTACACCAGGCAGCTGGTGCAAAGGCCCTGAGACCAGGTGGAATGTGGTACAGTCGAGGACGACAAGAAGGCTAGAGTGCAGAGAGCAAGAAGAAAGTACCACAACACAAGATCACAAAGGTGAACTAAGGTCCAACAAACCAGGAGTTTGTAGGCTGATTTAAGGAATTGTGCCTATTCCAGGAATGGTCAGGAAGGGTTTTTTAAGGGCCAGGGGGTGCTTAACCAACCAGATATTAACTATTCTGTTAAGTGGAGCCAGGACCAGGTGGGACTCAGTGCAAAATAAAAATGCAGGGCCCCTTGTTAAAAACGATGAAAGGACCTCAAGGCACTGACAGCAGAGCATAAAACCAAGTCCATGGCCCTCCTAAAGCAGCCCGAGGAGGGGTGGTCCCTGAGTCCCTGGGATCATGGCTCAAGGCAGGATGGCTCCCTGATGTTAGTCAAGCCATCTCTGAGCAACATCATAAAAGGTGGTCCCCTCACTATGTGCCTTAAAACACCAAGCAGAGTTTCTGGTCTCTGGGTATTTTTTAACTAAGCTGCAAAAGAAAGAGAAGTTTTTGCTGAGGAAGACAGAAATGAGAAGAGTGATCAAGCTGAACGGGAGACTTGGCGGTGAGGTTTTTTTAAACCAATACAAAGCATCAATCTCTCTGTAGCGCATGCGTGCTCAGTCATGTCCGACTCTGACCCCATGGACTGTAGCCCACCTGGTTCTTCTATCCATGGGATTTCTCAGGCAAGAATACTGGAGTGGGTTGTCATTTCCTCTCCTGGGGATCTTCCAGACCAAGGGATCAAACGCATGTCACCTGCTTGACAGGAAGGTTCTTCTTTTACCACTGAGTCACCTGGGAAGTCCCTAGCTGCAGAGATTAGACCTATCTTCAGGCCAGAGTTAACATCTAGGAGGCAAGGGAGGCTCCCAGGTGCAAAATTTAAGGAGGCATTTATTTTCAGGGGCATGCATATACATAGTGGGCCCCTAAGACTGGTGCCTCCTTAAGGCTTGCACCCTCAGTGTCTGGCTGGACCATTCAGCAGCACGTGCAATGCTGAAGACTCTGAGAGTAGGCAGCAAGTGACCCTAGGCCAGGGCTGGACAGAGGCCTGAGGATGAAGAGAACAGGCCAACCTGGTTGGGGAACACTTTCTGGAACTCAGCCTTTGGGGTGTCCTGCTGCCAATTCTGGACAAGTGAGCCTGAGACAGGTAGAGAGCCGGGGATCCCACAAGTAGGATGTGCTGCACTCGGCACACAGCAGTGACCTGTGTAGGCACTGGTCAATCACAGACAGTTCCGCTGACTTACTTGTCTAGGAATTCAGACAGTCGATTGCTGATATAAAAACAGCTCCACCTGTGTTAACTGAGCTTTGTTTCATCAACACTGTATTCATTTCAATCACATCTCAACAAGACACAGGCTCCCACTATTTTCAGTGAAGAGAAACGACATGGTAATTCTGTTGATCCCATCTCTCTCTCTCTTTTTCCATTTGCCCGTCACCTCACCACTCACATTCTCCTCCGTCCCTCTTAGTTCCTCTCCCCATCCCCAACATAGCTTCCACGCGCCCCGGTGACCATGACAAAGCACGGAGGATGGTTTCATTTGTGGCCAAATTAAAAAGGCCTCTGCAGGTCCCACCAGAGCCCTGGCTGTGCACAAAGATGACAGATGCCCAAAGTGCAGACTATCTTCATACAGAAGTTTGACCCTGGAACCCTGCTCCATTTCATCTTTCTTTTGTCTATTGCTTTGTCTGGACTTTTGTTCCCTTTTGCCTTGAAAAGTGCAATTATTCCACGGCGACTGATTTCCCTGGTAGAGGATAGAAAGGCCGTTATTAATTTGTCCTTGCGTTAATATACTTCATTTCCTTTCATCTTTATTACCCATCTATATCTTCCTCAGAGGTCTTGTTTACATAAAACAGGACTCTTGGATGCAGAAAGTGCTTAATGAGTCTCAGCATAACCACTACAGAGCAAACACAGTACACTCACCCTTTATAATTATGAATCATTTGACTGTATTAAAAAAACGTCTTCAGTAAATGGTGCCAGGCAGCTTCTTTCGAGATTTTTCTTTATTACTATAAAGATCAGCCATAAACTAAATTATGAGCTTGGTCTATGACATGCTGGCATTGGAGCTCTAAGAGTGAGGGCATATATACTGAACTGCGCTCAGACTAAAGGCCTGAATAATTTGATTCTTGTTACTCTCACCAGTACCTCCTTTCCTCCCTTCTTCCCGTCCTTCCTCCTGTCTCCCTCCCTTCCTCCCTCCCTCCTTCACTCCCTTCCTTCTTGTTTTAGCCATTTGCACACAGAGCACTACACAGGAGAAATAAGACTTCAGGGGCATCACCCCCCTCAAGCCTACCTGCATCCTATTTAGTCACCAAAGGAGCTCTGCTTCAGCAAGTTTGGTATGAAAGCCTGAGTTGCCGCCCAGTGGATTTCCCTCTGAGACTGTATCATGAACAAAGAGCTGGGAACAAGTGGTTCGGTTTTAATAACTAATTATTGAGCTCCTACTATGCACCTTGAACAGCGCAGGCATTATTCAGGCCTGTAGTCTGAGCACAGTTCAATATATATGCCCTCACTCTTAGAGCTTTAATGCCAGAATGTCTTAAGTGCTGATGAAAACCAGATGTGGGAGTAATTAATCCTGTCCTGATGTGGTGAGAAAACCTATGGAGTTTCAGAGATATTCGACCTGGGCTTTGAAGGATGACTAGGAGTTTGCTAGATAGATAAGGAGGAAGGTCACATTAGACAGAAGGTCCAAGATGATAAAGACAAGGAAACGTGACAGCACACCCGGGTCTGGGATGGTTGATGTATAGGGATTCTTAAAAGGCATGACTGGATTGGAAGGTGAAACTGGGAATGAGTGACGCATGGCTTGTGAAAGGACATACTGTTCACTGGGAAATTCAAAGGCAATAATGGGGACAATTCATTCTTTCACAGACTTTTTTCTGAATGCCTTTTACATAAATGGCAGGGAACTAGGTGCTAGAGTGAAATAGAAAATGTGGCCCTTGCTCTTCAAGCGTTCACAATCTCCCTGAGAATACAGAGGCATGTAAGTAACCACAGCTCAAGGCAAAATGAGAACAAGGGAGCTACAGGAGATATAGAAAGAAAGCTAATGAGTGGGAGCAATGAATGCCGACTGGGAAAGCTTCAAGAAGGGTTGACTGGTGAGAAATATGTCTGGGGTACAAAGAATGATGTAAAACAAGGGCAAGAACATTCCAGGCAAAAGGAATGACCTGAACAAAATAAACAGTATGTGAGAGATCAGTCTGTATTTAGGAGAAGGTAGTGTATAGAGGCTGGCTTTGAGGAAGAACACAGTGATAGAAAGGTTGGGATGAGTTTAAGGGAGGCCTTGAATGCCTTAACAAGAAGTCTAGGTTTTATCTAGTAGAAGATAGAGATCAATAGGTTACTTAATAGTGATGCCATATCAGAAGCATAGTCCAGGCAAATATATTTCATCTTGAGAAAATACTCTTTCAATTTAGCAATGGCTGCCAAAGATATTGTCTTGGGAAGGATCCTGGGCTCAGTGAGGAAGAAATGGATTCATTTATCCATTCAGTTATATAACCAGCCTAAAGAGTACGCCGTCTTCTTGAACTGCAGAGAACCTCTGGGAAAACAATGGTTTAATTGTCTTTGGGCATATCTCCCTTTTATTCACCTCAATAAGCTCTCAGGAATAGTGGAGCAACATTCACCAGAGACTTTTATAAGAAAGAAATCCTACCCTAATCAACTCAACAGCAGAACTGAGACATCATTAGTTCATAAGACTGGCCTAGTCCTTTGAAGTTCAAAAGTACCATAAACACACTACAAATTGTTATTAGGAACCAGGGGAAAGACACCTTTCCAGAACCCAACATAAAAGACCAACCAGTAGGTGTGAAGGTTCCCTATGCAGCACTCCCTTCACCTCATTCACTACAAGTTCTCACGGCGCTGCTTTGCTGATGCCAGGGCAGCTCTGCTTCTCCTGACTCTGAACCACGGGGAAGGAGCAGGGTCCGCTGGCTTCAGAACACACTGGCATTACTTGACAGAGACCAAGAGAAAAACATTCCAGATCGGTTGGGAAACCTTGGGGCTCAGACGGTAAAGAATCTGCCTGCAATGTAGGAGACCCAGGTTCAATCCCTGGGTCATGAAGATCCCCTGGAGAAGGGAATGGCAACCGACCCCAGTATTCTTGCCTGGAGAATTCCATGGACAGAAGAGCCTGGCGGGCTACAGTCCACAAGGTGACAAAGAGTCAGATATGACTGAGCGACTAAACAGCAACAACGGTAGAACCTAAAACCAGGACTTTGGTGATGATGCGTCAATGTTGGTTCATCAGTTGTGACAAAAATTCTGAGAAGGGGTTGGTCATTGGGTTCATTGGGCTCCCAAAGAGTCTAAGGCAGAAATAAGCCTCCTGCGGGAGGGCGTCTCCTCTCTCTCTCTCCTCCAGTAGGAAGACTTTCTTCCTCCATGTTCCCCTTTGTAAACCTCTCATGCCTCCTTTTTCACATAAAGCCATCTGACTATCTGACTTTGTCCCAGTCTATCTAAACTTGCATGCTTAATACTTTACACTGAGTTTGAGGAATTTGTTAGCAAATAAAAGATTCTCTGGTTATCAACATTCATCCTCCTTAAAAGCAGTGGGGATTATACATAACATTTTTTTTCCTGTCCTATGTTCAAATTAAAAACTAGAGATTTATTATATGTCCAGAACAGAAACCAGATGATTCTACATTTCGCCAAATTCCAAAAAGAGTAATGTGGGATAACTGCAGTTGCATGACACCATCTTTCTAATTTTTTTCCAGGGATATTTGTGTGTATGTGTGTCCTTTGTAAAAAAGGTACCTGGAAGCTGGTGGCTTGCCCATCCCTTCATTCACTTCTGCCTCTAGCTGGAGCACCCCTTTCCCATCCTACTGGCCTTGTCCATCTGTCTGTTAAGTAACATCTCTTCTAGGAGATGTTTTTTAGCTAACCCTTCAGGTACCATCTCCTCTGTATGGACCCAACATTTATGTCCGTGTGTGCTCAGTTGCTATGTTGTGTCTGACTCTTGTGACTCCACAGATGGACTGTAGCCCATCAGGCTCCTCTGTCCATGGGATTTTCCAGGCAAGAATACTGGAGTGGGTTGCCATTTCCTCCTCCAGGGGATCTTCCCAACCCTGGAATTGAACCCATGTCTCCTGTATTGCAGGCAGATTCTTTACCATTGAGCCACGGAGGAAGCCCCTAAATATGTATTATATCATATTATAATTGTTTAGTAATAATAGTTAAGACTTATTAAGTATCTACATGGTAGATACGTATATATGCCAGGCACTTTTTTCCCTCACCATCTCAACAGTGGTTAATTAAATATTTAACATGTGCCATGTTATAATAGGACTTTATAAACATGATACTCACAATAACCCTAATGATATTGCAGTCATCCCTAGTTCACAGATGAGGAATTTGTGACCCACAAAGGTTACATAATATTTCAAAGGTTACACAAATTTGCTCAGCTTAACTTTAAATTCCATCAACATCTAAAGTTTGAACATTAACTGAGTATTTTATGACATTTAGGAATTATTGTTAATGGTTCTTTTAGGTGTGATAATGGTATTATGATTAAATTATTTTTTAAAGTTCTTATCTTTTAGTGATACATTCAAAAACATTTACTGGTTAAAAAAAAAAAAATCAAAAAGTCAAGTCAGTAAGTCATATCAGTCCCAAAGGACTACCCCAGTGTACAACCTGAGGGTCACTGCAGCTTCGAAAGAACCAAACCTGTGGCCAGAGCAGGGTCTTTCTCTAACAAGCTTTGTGACCTTGGATGAGTCACTTCGCTCTTTCCTTTCATAGATGAAGGAGTGGGGCATAACGATTTCCAGGGCCCTGTTCAGCCGGCCGATTCTCAGACAAGGTGATGATTATCTACCTCTGGCTTCAGAACAGTTCCATAGTTAATGGTGGTTCTTTAATGAGCATAGACTGTAGTCAGATATGATCCAATCTGTCTGGGTTTAGACATAAACTTAATCAAGAAAATATTCTCTTATTAACCCTTTCTTAAAATTAAGTATTTCATAGATGTCTAATTTATAAAACCTTTAAAGAGAGTTGCTCTGGTTTAAATGAAAGCTGAGAATCCTCCCCCCCGCCCCCAAATGGCAACCTATGAAAACTCACTTATCTATACTGTCCAGAAAGTGTTTTGATGGTTTTTATTTATTTACTAACTCATTTAATTCTCATATCTGTATAAGATGGATACCATTGGAAGATGAGAACTCTGAGGCACAGATAGGTTAAGAAACTTGTCCAGTGTCATAAATATAGGAAGTGCCTGAGGTGGGATTCAAACTGGGGGAGCCTGCTCCTAAATCTGTACTCACAGCTGCTACACTATATACGTCCCTCTCAATGTGACTACACATTTATTTTCCATTAAACTTTAGGCTCCTTGGAAAGGACAGGGGTATGTGACTTTGTATTCCTCTTGTTCATCCTACTCAAGCATAGGTGTTCAGTGAATGTGTGTAGAATGAATGAAATTTATTGGATAATTTTCAGAGGCTAAATCAAAGCTCATTAAATTTTATGGATATGAATGTATGGGAGAGATCAAGCTAGGTTCTTTATTTTGAAGATGAAAAGTTAAGTGATTTGCCCGGGACCAGCTGGTTAGTAGTAGAACCAGAAGTGAGACCTAGGTCTCTTGACTAGTAAATCATTAAAAGAATAAAAATCATAAAGGGATTGGATTAACAAATGCTGATATCTTTTTCCTTGTTAAAGCTGTTCTTTTTCTAGTCACTGTCCTGGCCATGGCAGAGATGGTGAGGACCCTAGGGTTGACTTTAGGGTTCTTTTGCACCCCAAATACCCTTATATGGCAACATCTGGCAACTACAAAGTGTCTACTTGCCAACATGATCACTTACAATATTGCCTGATTCCCTCAAGTTATCTCTTTCTCTCATAGCGCTTGAGTTAGGAGACTACAAACTAGAGCCTCAGACCCATTTCAGACCCCAAAACAAACAGGATATAATTAAAGAGTCCTAATTCCATATTCAGATGGCTTCAGTCAATATGTATGTCTAGTCCTTTTCTAACCCGGTTCTTTCTTTTATTTAGAGACCAAACCCTCACATATAACCCAATTCTGACGGGACTCTTGTTCTTTCCTTATTGGGCCTAAGATACAGGCTGGATAGTTGGCTTCTGCAAAATGCAGGACAAGAAACCCCTGGCTCACATTCTCCCACTGCCCACCCCTCCACGTCAGCAGACATCACTAATTATCACAGTAGCCTTTCTTCCCAAGCCTGGAGGCGGCTTCAGGATCATTCTCCAGGAAGCCCCTGCCCTCACGAGGAAACCTATTTGCCACAAGCTTTATTCCTTTAAGGGTCTGTCATTTGCTTCATTCTGGTTTCTCCCCCTGAAGGAACATGTGTTCTATCCATTCCACGGGTCTTCCTGCCTGTCAGATGACATTCCTGATGTGGAGCACCACCTGCATTCCTGAGATCCATCTCTGCAGAAGATGCAGACTGTCCGCCCTTCCCTGAAGGAGTGGTTTAGCAGAGATCATTTGGGGTCAAAGCCAGAGGAGAACGTATACCTCACTCAGAATTCAGTGAACATTAGAAATGTGTATGCAGTACGAGAAGGATAAAAAGAAAAATGTATTATAAGGCCAGAGAAAGAAACTGAGGAAACCCAAAAGCAGAAATTGGCGGTAGCATAGATCCCTGGGTCGGGAAGATCCTCTGGAATAGGAAATGGCAACCCACTCCAGTATTCTTCCCTGAGAAATCCCATGGACAGAGGAACATGGTGGGCTACAGTCCATGGGGTCGCGATGAGTAGGACAGGACTGAGTGACTAACACTTTTTTCACTATACAGACAAAGGGAATTGGAAAGCAGAGGAGACAAGACTATGATGTAACAGATCAAGTAAGTGGATGTGTGGTGAGTGGGAGTTACATAATCCATCACATTTCTCTTCTTATTGCCAGGAAGTTCAAGTCAAATTCACTATTTGGTAACAATAACAGTAATAGTTCCCATAATTAGACTTTTTGTGCTCAGCTCTCGTTAGAGGCTTAAATTTTTTGTTTTCTTTTGAAAACTATGAGGTGTGTCTAACTACACACACAATATATACGTATTAATTTCTGCATTTTCATTTACAATAAGAAAAGATCAGTCCCATTTGAAAATCCTAGCTGAAAGCTCACAGGACCTTAGATCTCCATCTGGAAAGGGAAATACAAAAGTAACAAGAAATGAGACTAAAAATTTTCTGTTGATCCTCCTCTCTCAGTAAAGCTCAACGAGTCTTTCTGTGTATGTCTGTGTGTGCTCAGTCATGTCTGACTCTTTGTGACCCCATGGACTGTAGCCTGCCAGGCTCCTCTGTCCATGGGATTTTCCAGGCAAGAATACTGGAGTGGGTTGCTACTCCCTTCTCTAATCCTGGGGGGTCTTTCTGATCCTGGAATCGAACCCGGGTCTCCTGCAGCAGCGGGCAGATTCTTTACCACTGAGCCACCTGGGAAGCCCCCAGCAACTCTCTACTAGTATTAAGTATGTGCTGAGCTCTGAATTGGATGCTGGAAGGACACAAAATTGAAAAAGTGACCCATGTCCTTTAGAAGATTATCTTCTTAGGAATACTGACTGTACAGAAATACAATAGTTTATTTTTAAAAATCTGACTCATAGTGGATATGTGGTGTGGGTGAGAGGTAAGCCTCTGTTGTCTTAAATTATTGATATGTAGTTGTTGCCTGTCACAGAGCAACCCTAACCCAGTGATTCTCAGAGTGGGGGTGGGGCAGCCCAGACCAGCAGCATCTGCATCACCTAAGCATCTGTTAGGAATGCTAGTTCTCAGGCCCCACTCCATACACACTGAATCAGAAACTCTGGAGGTGGGGCCCAGGGATCTGTGTTGTATCAAGCACTCCAGGTGATTCTCGTGTGTTAAAGTTTGAGAAACTCTAGCTACATTAATCTTTGCCGTGGATATGCCACACTTTCCCCTCTTTATCCTCCCACAGTGTAAGACCTGGTCATGCAACCTTATATACCCCCGCGGAATGGAATTAGTAATGAAGCCACCTTGCCCAAGTTCTAAACTAATAGTTCCCTGTACAAAAGTTCAGACTCAAATATTTAAGCCAGAGGCCTTGTTTAAAAATGGTATCTGCTCAAGTGAAGCTGGCCTATGCATCCTGAAAGAGGTGAATTCCAAGAACACAGTTACTGATAATTTCCTATGTTTTTAGTTGATCCACCATCTCCCAACCCCTCTACCTTCGTAAAAAAAAAACCATTAAGAAGACAAAATTTATCATTCCCAAATTACAGGGGGAAACACAGAAGCTAAGAACAGAGAAGCAACTTTCCTAAGATCCCACGGTTTGTGAAGGGTAGAGTCAAATTTGAACCCAAATCTGTCTGACCCAAGAGCCTGTGCACTTTCTCACTCACTTTTGTTAAAGGAATGAGCTGTTTTCTAGGAGTGCTTGAGAACACAAAGACCCAACAGTAAGTCTACCCCACTATCACATTACCAACCCTGCCACCAATTTGCTGGGCATCATTTCATCATTATGCCTTTAACAGTTTTTTTTTTTTTTTAAATGAGAGACTTTACTACTTACCACCCACTTGCCAGTAAGCTGGAATAAATTGAGGTATGTAAAAGTGTTAGAGAACTAAGGATGAAAAGTGTTATAAATAGTATGATTACAAGAAGCAATAAACTATCTAAAGAATGTAAGGTGCAAGTTGAAACATAAACTGAAATTATACCTCATAAATATAAAAGAACCCACGGCATTCAGTTCTTTGAATTCTAATAGTAAAATGCTTAACTTAAATTTTACATTAACAGGGCACCCAAACAGCCACTTCAGAAAGACATAATTTGAGAAGGATAATCATCAGGAATATTTTTTAAATAGTGGCTAATCTGATATGTAACTTGAATGTTTTTTAGAAAAAATTCTAGTAATGAAATTTAACCGTTTACTAAATACCAGAGACAGTTTCTACAGTCTTTACATTACTGACTTATTTTACTCTTCATGACAATCCTATGAAGTAAGTCATACTGACACCCTCTATTTTAGAAAAAAGGAACCCTCCTTCACTGTTAGTTAGAATGTAAATTGTTGCAGCCACTGGGGAGAGCAGTATGGAAGTTCCTTAAAAACAGAGCTACCACATGATCCTGTAATCCCACTCCTGGGCATATATCTGGAGAAAATCATAATTCGAAAAGACACATGCAGCCCAACATTCACTGCAGCGCTATTCACAATGGCCAAGACATGGAAGCAACCTAAATGTCCATCGACAGAGGAATGGGTAAAGACATAGTATATTTATATAACGGAATATTATTCCTTATATAATGAAATAATGCCATTTGCAAAAACATGGATGGACCTAGAGATCGTCATACCGAGTGAAGCGAGTCAGACAGAGTATCATATGATATCAGTTACATGTGGAGTCCCCCCAAATTATATAGATGACCTTAGATACAAAATAGAAATAAACCTGCAGACACAGAAAGCAAACTTATGACTACCCAATGGGAAAGAAGGGGGTGCGATAAATCAGGAGTGTGGGATTAACAGATATACACTATTATATATAAAATAGATAACCAACAAGGACCTACTGTATAACACAGGGAAATTTACTCAATAGTCTATAATAACCTATATGGGAAAAGAATCTGAAAAAAGAATAGATACATGTATATATATATAACTGAATCACTTTGTTGTACACTTGAAACTAACACATTGTAAATCAATTGTGCTCCAATAAAAGTAAATAAATATGTAAAATAAGACAAATAAAAAAATGAATCTAGGCAATCTGACTCCACAGTGTAAGTATTAACTGCAATGTTACTTACTACTAGTTGTATGTTAATAAATGACTATTTTTAAAATCTCTTCCTCTCTTCCCATCACCCTGTTCTTCCTTCTTTTTTTATTGTCATAATCTCTGGCTGGGGAGCTTCTCTGACGGCTCATGTGGTAAAGAATCCTGCAATGCAGAGACACAGATTTGATCCCTGGGTTGGGAAGATCCCCGGGGAGAGGAAATGGCAACCCACTCCAGCATTCTTGCCTGGGGAACCCCACACACAGAGGAGCCTGGTGGGCTACCGTCGAAAAGAATCGGACACGACTGAGCATGCACACACGAGTCTCTGGCTGAGCTCATTACTCAGATCTCCAGCAGGAGGTCAATGACGACTGCAATAAACTACAACAGAACAAAACACCACCACAAGGAGCACAATGACCACAGCCTTTGTAGTCTTCTAAATGAAGCCATCTAGACAAGGATGTTCTTTAAGCAGGTTCTTGTCAAGGAACCTCAAAAGAAGCAGGGAGCATTTTGCCCTGACAATTAGTATAACAAAAGGAACCCTGGGTACATACAGAGACAGCAATTCTTTGTACTCAGTGATAACCCTTGCTCTTCTCAACCTCATGTGCTTCCTCTCTCTGGCAAGTTTCGCTCAGTTTCTCTTATCTAAAAACTCTGCCCCATATTGATGCCTGCCAGATAACTTTCTCAGTGAAATCCCGTTTCATTTTAGCATTGGTCAAATTCTTAAAAATCAACCAAGTTGATTCCACGAAGCCCTGAGAACAAGCAATGTGCCCAGCGCAACTCACTGGGCCAGTGCACACACAGCACCGCTCTGAACCCTAGACCTGCCCCTGGGGTCTGGCTTCGGGGAAATGCCCCTGAGTCAGAACAGGACTTGGGAACACGGGCTCTGCTCTCCAACAGACCCTCCCTACTGCCAGTCCCAGTTTTACCACTTGCTAGATCTGTGACCTTGAGAATCATTTAATCAGGTATTACTATCAGAAAGAGATTCAAATGTAGTTACTTGCAAAGGGTATAAGACTAATATACTTCAGAGAAGCCCAAAACATCCAGTAAAAAGCTATTTACATTCAAAGATAATCTTTTATCTCTCTTATGCATGATAAATATGCAAAAATGGACATTTCTGTATACCAATAATAACCAATTACAATGTTTAACTTCTTTTTCAAGTATTTACCAAAAATACAAAATACAGATTTAGGAAGTGACATACTCTTCTGGCGGCTCAGCGGTTAAAGAATCCAGCTGGAATGCAGGAGACGTAGGAGACACAGGTTCGATCCCTGGATTGGGAAGATGCCCTGGAGGAGGGCATGGCAACCCACTCCAGCATCCTCTCTGGGAGAATCCCATGGACAGAGGAACCTAGCAGGCTACATGGGGTCGCAAAGAGTTGGACACGACTGAAGTGACTGAGCACAATTGGGCATCCATTACCAATATTTTAAGAAATAATTTAATTGATTTAGTAGAAGGAGAAATAGTTCTATTTCCAAATATATATATATATGTATATATAAAGGATGCCTAATTCTTCACATACACAACATATATGTATCTTTAATGCAATCTCAATCAAAAGCCCAATAAGATTTTTACTATAATTCTGCAAAATTAAAATAAAATTCATCTGTAAAAACAAATGGGTCAAACTATAAAATTTTGAAAGAGATGAGCAAGGAAAAGACTATTTTATCAAATAGTAAAATATAGTATAAAGCAAAAACCCAAACAGTGTGTTAGTTCTAATACAAAACTAGACCTAACACCAATGGGCCTATATAGGAAATTTGTTATGTATACAAATGTAAGATATGATATGGAAATATAAAATGCTTTTATAAATGGTATTGTACTATCTCATTAAAAACAGGGAGAAAAAAAAAAAGAAACTGAGGGAGAGAAATAAACTTAAATCTACACCTCACACAAAACCCAAATAAGTTCCAAATGCTGTTAAGAATTAAAGAAAACATAAAACAAAAACTAGTACAAAAGGTCTAACAATCAAATATTAAGAGGAAGAATAACTTCATATATTTGAAAATAGATAAAATTTCCCTGTACAAAGACAACTCTCCTTTAAAAAAATTTAAATTATAAACATTAAAATAAAAAAGCATATGGATTAAGAAAAATAATTTCAGTAAAAATGGCAAATGATGATTTTTATATCATCTTGACAATATAAAAAACCTGCTGAAATCAATTTTTGAATGATGTCAAAATAAACTAAAATAAATTATGTAAAGAGTTCCCACACCTAAACAAGAAAATAAGATGCTAATAAATAATTAGGCAAGGGATAAAACACAGACAATTCATACAAAGAAGAAATACAATTAATAAACAAGACTCTGGAAGAAATAGTAACATCACTATTAATCAAAGAAATGCAAATTAAGGCAACATTGGGGCACCCTTTCCTAACTAAGATTAACACACATTGTCTTTCAATAAAAATACTCAGTGTCAGTGAGATCATAATGAAATCACACAGTCATATTTTTGGTATCAAGGGAGAGGTACACAAGCATTTGAGTGACAAAATAGCAAATCACCTATGTTAAAAAAGAAGAAAAAACTTTTTAAAACAGGAAAACTGTAAGTACAAAGGTATTTACAGCAGTGCTATATTTTTTATTAAAATTCTGACAACCATCTAAGTGTCTCGGCACGCACTTGCCCTAGGAAGCTCTGCCATCCTCCCTGCCCTGCTACTTCGTCTTCAGGCTTCAGCCTCTCCCGAGTATCCTTATCACGGATGTCCCTAGACTTTGGCATGGGACCTGGCACATAGTAGGGGTTTAGTAACTACTGATTGAATGAATGAATAAATGAATGAACCCATGTTAAACAGTAGCAGGTTGTATTAGTATGGCTCTTGATGAAATATGAAGCTATTAATTTGCTAATTATGAAGATTATGTTGCAACTCAGAAAATGCTTCAGGATAGCAGTGCCAAGTGGGGGAAAGAAACAGAATACATAATTGCACATATATTATGATTGTAACTAGATAGCAGTTGTAGGCACATGGACAAACCCTGGTGGATATGTAAATTCAATAATGTTTTGTTGTTGTTGTTGTTGGAGCCATAGTATTATGGATATTTGTCTTTTTCTTTTTTAAAAAAGGCATATTAATTTTTCTCTTTTTACAACTCTAAAAAGGCGGGAGGTGGGGGTGGAATTCACAGGCCGTGAGTTAGGATATTTGGCTGCCAGTCCTGACTCTGCTATTTAATAGCTTCCTGACCCTGGACAACCTGCTGGAACTCTTTGAGCCTCAGTTTCCTCATCTATTAAATGGAGAAAATAGCTACCTCTCAGAGCTGTTGTGAGGTGTAAATGGCCTAATGCATGTGAAAGGATTTTATAAGCTATAAAGAGCTATATAAATGAGATGCCATTATTATTAAAGCAGCCTTTGTCTCCTAAGAGAAATGGTCCTTTTTCTTCCAGATTGTTTACATTTAGTCATTTACATATGACACACACAAAATTCCTAAGTTACTGAAATACACAACATCACAAACTAATATTAGACAAACCCTAAGTGCACATCAGGCAGTAGTGGATTTCCCACTGGGGAAGTAGAAGGACCCATGAGGTGCTGGAGGTGAATGGGAAATGAATCCAAAGGGAAACAGATTCTCCACGTAATCAAATAAGGAAAGTCACAGAAAAATCTAAAACCAACTTTTCAACATTAATTTTTTAATTTTCAAAACCCATTCCTGTTCCTAGTTAGCCAGTCCTCTTCCTCCTAGATGGTGACTATTGTTTTATTATGTGTTCTTCTAGGATACTTTATGCACATGTAAGCAAACACGAATGTGTTACTTTGTTCCTTTCAGAAAAATTTAACTATACATCTTGGTGCTTTTTACGTAATGGGACACAGAGAATCTCCTTATTTCTTTTGCAGCTGTGCTCTACGTCATTCACTGAATGGATGTGTCTTTATTCATTTATTTTATCAATCCCTTTGGAAAGAATATCTGAGTTATTTCCAGTCATTTTCTCTGCCCTCTGAGGAAGGGAGGCTTCATTCTGCCTTAATGCCTTAAGCAGTGACAGTGAGGCAGCTAGAGATCAGGTCCAGAGCGAGCCCAGCCAGAGACACCCCTGCTCGCTTCTCTTCTGAACAAGCAGACAGACCTTTGGAATCTTCGCAGTTATTTTTCTTGCCCTCAGTCAAAATCACATAGTTGCAAGGACTTCTTTCAGTTAGCCCTTTTCTTAAAAGTCAGTATAATGCTATAGTGAAGAGTCTAAAACCAGACTACTAGGGTCCAAGAACTGGCTCTTCCTACCTACTATTCAAATTATGTCTCAAAATGGGGATGATAATAGTAAACACCTCACGGGCTTTTATAAGGCTTAAGTGAGCTATGTATCGGTGGCTCTTATAATGTCCACATCCTTCAAGGGGTATTTAGGAAGGAGCAACCAAAACAATAAAAGGTGTCTTTATCTCAAGGAAATAAATCCCAAATCAGTGGTTCTCAAAATGTGACCTGTGGACCAACAGTGTCACCTGGAAACTTGTGAGAAATGCAAACCTGATGAATCAGAATCCCTGAGGGTGGGAGGGACGACCCAGCAATCTGGTTTTTAACAAGCCCTCTAGGTAATTCCGATAAACACTATGGTTTAAGAACTATTGTTCTAAAATGTAGGGTTTGGCAGGGGAGGGTGGTTTTAAAGCATACTCAGATCATGGAATGCCTGAAAATCATGTTCTTTATGGGACATCATGAGTTGGTGACACAGAATTTCATGCATTTTACTACTGGAAAAATATGCCTATATTATTTGTATGATGTTTTCTGTATCTCAAAAAATATAGAAAATATAGAAAATATATTGCTTTCTTTTAGATGACATTTTCAAAGTAGCCTCTCAGCATCTGTTGGCTACTAATAGTTCAGTAGCATTGATAGATCAAATAGTAGGAGGTGTCAGTTAATTAAAAATATGGAGGTGAAAAATTCAAAATGGAAAAATTCTAACTCTGAAACTTACTCTATAACTACAAAATGGGACTGAACCACCATGATTTAACTTTAGCCTGTTTTCATTTGTTTATTCACTCAGTGTTTACTGAGCACTGACTACATTGTCAAAGCTTTCCTGAGCTTTTGGGATTTTAGTGAATAAGACCGGCAAGAGAAAGATATTATCTATCCATTGATCCATCTACAGGAAATCACAGTCCAACTTGTACTATACCCATGTTTCCAAGCCATTGAGCAGAGTTTTCAGAGAGAAACAAGCCATTACGGTCCCTGTCCTCCCTGGAACCAGCCCTGTGCTTTCTCCAACGAAGAAATGCTATTATCCTGTACTATAAGCAAAGGATGTCAAATAGGCCTGAAGTTAATTTCAGCCAGTTGGGGGGCCTCTCTGGAGCATTATTTTGAGAAAGATTCTGAAACAATATTCTGACTGGGCAGGAAAGAGTGCTAGATACAAGAAAGAAGAACATACCAACAATAAGGATTTTTATTTGAAAACCACTAAGAGTATAGCCTTCCTATTCTTTTAGGAAATAGCCTCTCATTTTCCAAAGGAAAAGGGAAGCTATTTCGCAGCATTTCTTGGATTATAAAAGCGTACCTCTGGCCTTGTGTCCCTCTGAGGCTCCTGGTATCATTGGCATCCTTTTCTCTTGTGGTTTCCTTCTCTAAGAGCTTTTGGGAATGGCCTGGTCAAGTTCAGAGTCAGTGAACAGTGCTTCCCTGATGTCAAATATATTAGCATAAGACATAGACAACAGACTTATGGACATGGTGGGATTGAGCGTAAGAAGGAAAGGGTGGGACAAATGGAGAGAGTAGCAAGGAAATACACACACTAACATATGTAAAATAGAGAGCCAGTGGGAATTTCCTGTATGACCCAGTCTCTGTGACAACCTAGAGAGGTGGCACAGGGTGGGAGGTGGGAGGGAGGCTCAAAAAAAGGGAGGGGACCTATGTATACCTATGGCTGATCCATGCTGATGTAGGGCAGAAACCAACACAATATTGTAATTATCCTTCAATTAAAAAGAAATAAATGTAAAAAATATATTAGCATGGAATGATTCTCTCTGTAGTGTCCGGGCTGAGGCCCCAGCGCCCATCCCTGCTATTTTTGTCCATTGGCTTCAGGACACCTGGCTTGCTCCTAAGTGTGAAACAGCAGGGTTTATTTCCCTGGATGAGAGAGCACACACCCTTTCCCCTTTGCTGCTTGGTTGGCATTACACAGATGTGAACAAATGGCCCTTCCTTTCCACCTCCATGTCAACCAGCCCCTTGGGATAAACATAAAGAAGATTCCCACTCAAACTTCATGGAAGAGAACACAAGGAGACAAAATGGGCATTAGGGTCAGGAATCACCTGGTTGGGCTGGTTCTCCATTTGCTCTACAATTAAAAAAGGTGTGTGTGGCATTTCTACCTTACTCTTTATTTGCTTACATGCCTCTCTGACAAGGAAATCATGAATCTCTACTTAGGGCTCATTAGGCTCAGAGCTCTGGGGAAGTCTGAACCGGACCAATCTGGCTCATGCGGTCAGCTAGAGCTATAATTTGGAATGTGCTGCAGAAAATCCATTCCATGCTTTAAATGACAAAAACCCCGGAACTCCAAAGATTTTTATTTTCCAGCCCATTTCCTTCAAGAAAAACCAATATGGAAACATTCCCAGGATATCTTTCAATTAGTTCTACTGAGAACAAATGGGGATTCTATTTATCCTGATTTGCTGAAGATACTGGAAATCACGTTTCTCTCCCTCCCCCCAAAATATTATTTTTTTCTCTTCTTTCCTTATATCTTGTCTTTTTATTCACATCCAAAGAAGTTCACCATATTTGCTCATCACCTAGCTATTTCCTGGTATTATTTGGATTTCCTTTTCTTGGCTTTCCTAAATATTTCTATTTTCTTTACAAGTGTCTCAAACATAGTGTTTTTGACCTCTTGTTTTATTTATTTATTTTTTTGTACTCATCAAAAAGTGCATATATGTTCTGGAACTAATTCTAAACCCCACCACAAAATGATGCTTTATGATATGTTTAAAGTTGTAAACTGGGAATCACATCAATGTGTTCCCTAGATAACTAACTGTAAAAACTTATTAGATCTTCACTCAGTTGATTCTAATTTTATACCACTGTGACATCTGATTAAAATGTGGCTAACTCTCAGTTAACCCTAATAATGGACACGAGGAGTACTGTTAAATTAAATCACAGATTACTGTTTCTATGTTTCTATAATAATATCAATCTCCCCCTCGTCAGAATGCAGAAGTGACACTAAAGGGGAATACTGACAGGTTTACTTTTTGTTGTTTTTCTTCCTATCTTCTTTCGGAAAACAATGGGCAAAGACAAGAGGAAAAAGAGTATAGGATGAACACCACGAAAGTGCCATGAACCATCCCTAGAGAGTAAAAAAATTGGCTTTTGTTGGGACTTTCAAGACTGTGGATATAATACGCCATGTCCATTCACTGGCTTTAGGCATAGTTTTTATGGCCAGTCATAAAATGGAAAGTAAAGGTTCATTGTGAAACAGTTGGCACATATTTAACAAAGGTAAGACAAGCTGGCACCACTATAATTTATACCCATTAGCATGGGGTTCAGTGGTGATCCTATGGTAGAGGGCACAGCTAATAAAGAACTTCAAAAGAAGAGAGAACAAATTACGAAATATAGATTAGTATAAGCAGTTTACATTTTCAACGATGGTGAAACTAAATTTAACTTGCAACGGCTAGCAAATTTCACTATTAGTTCATATAAATAACCCAGCAAATCTATAAATGGATAAATATTTCACATTTTGCCATAAAAAACCCAGTATAATATCTAAGATCTATACTATTTTACTTTCAAAAGAATTGAAATGATAGCTCTTGAAAGCACTTAAGAAAGGTTATCTATCAAATCTACACTTGTGAAGATTTTCTTTGTGAAGACAGTAACTAACTGGATCCCTTTGCCTTGCAATAATAATCCCCCATAGTTCTAAAAATGGGAACTAATTGATTCCTTGACCCTTACTTTTACAGGTAAAACAATTCCATCTCCATTAGCCCATTTTCCATATCTGTGGTTATCTGGTTATTTTTCTCTGGATCTTTTCACCATTAGACAGTCAGTTAGGTCTCAGTGAAGTTTCTTTCAAACCCCCCAAGAAGCATTTCCACTTCTTCTGACTCTTGTGTGCTTTGCTTTAGCTTGGGCAATTCCATCAAAAACATAGCCAGGCACTTCTGAATTCCTAAGAGAAAAGATTTGAACACAAAGATGACAACTCAACCTTTGAAACCATAAGAATACTAATCTCCTTATTAAGAGTATGGAGGGCCTGCAGAACACGAGCTCCTCTGGAGATCATGCTCTTTACCTGAGAACTAACAGCTCTGCTGCGAGACAGGCTCTGTGCTCATCTTAGGTCTTGCCATAAGAGCTTATACTGTGATGCACAAGATAGGAGAGGAATGAGCAGAATGCCATGACGGAGATACTTAAATCAGTTGCTTTTTCGTGCAATAAAGCATGAAAGTTGGTAAGTCCAGTTCTTTCTGAGACCCCAGAGACCAAAGAGAATTCAGTGAAGGGCAATGATTTGAAGAGCAATTACTATGGTATTCTTTACCAGAAATTTTGTGAAATGTAGGTTTGGCACACTTATTTCTGTCATTCTTTTTCACATGTCAAATGCTAAGGTAATCCACTGAAAAATATCAATTTGCTAGTTAAAACTTGAATGGCCTGGCGTGTTGCATCAGACCGCACCATGGAGCAAACTGAAGGTTCATCTCCACGGTATTTACTAGCATCACAATGCTCACACCAAATCCACCCCTCACAGGTTATGGAACAAACACAACCGTGAATGCGTGGCGGTCAAACGAAAACAGAGACTCCCGTTTAACTAGAGGGACTGAGAGGAGTGCTGTAAACCCAAGATTCGTAAGCCCCTGTATACTTCTTCATCACATGTCCTTGTGAGCTTTACTACTCAAAATGTGGTCCCCATGCCTGCAGCATGGGTGAACATGTGAGAAATGCAGAATCCCTGGTCCCACCCAGATTTATTAAATCTACATTTTAACAAGATTGCGAAGTGATCTGTATGTATATTAAAGTTTGAGGAACACTACTTTCATGTGTGTGTGTGTGTATATAAATATATGTCAACTACTAGCTGTAAAATGATTTTTTCCTCTTAAGCTCCCTCACCAAGAAGTTAAAAACACTAGTTTAACAAAAATATAGCAATCACAACTCTCCTGTAAAGCCACTGGCAAAGCCTTTTGTCGTTAGATTCACAGGAAGGCCAGGGGAAAAACAGTTAAAAGACGGCTCTTGGCAAAACATCAAATACTCCCTTCCGCGTCTTCCCTTGTCTAGTGAGGAATCTCCCTAGAATTGACTTCTTTATTTCACACACTTTTCTACCATTCAGAGTCTAGAAAAACTTCAAAGGAGGACCAGGTGCTCTAAAATTAACAGCTGTTTATTGTTTTAATTAATTTTCTGCAAGACTTCAGTTTCCTAGCAGTCCTGAGATGATTCTGAACACAACTGGAAGAGCAAGCAGGCTATGAGCATATTCACCCAAGGATCAACACACCTCTACAACTCACAGCAAGGGAACTTGGAAAAGGTAGGGGAAGATTTTATCACACAAAGTACTTGGAACCTTCTTTCACCTGTTCAAATGAACACAACAATAGATCTAACTTGAGGTGAATTAAAATACCTTCTTTGAAATGCTACATGGCTTCCAAACCAGGCTGTGTTTAGTTTTCCATGATGTCAGAACTTCATGGGTAGAACATTTTAGGAACAGAAGCATGAGTTCTGATGGAAAAGGGACAGGTATCTATAGACGAGATTTCAAAGGATATGGAGAACACTTTCTCACACTTTCAGCTTATTTTCATTGCAGTCAAAACAGCAACTGGTAGAAATTCTTACTCATTCCCCAAACTATCCCTTTCAAGAAAGTACTTATATATTTTCAGGTACCTTAAAGAATCACTTGTACTTGGGCTCTTAAATTTCCCCTTCCTTGTCTTCTGTGCCTAGCATATATTGTGTCTCCGTATCTGCAGAGAACAGTCTAAAGACAAGTACTGTACAAGATTCCTTAGAGTGGTGCTTCCTAAAAAGTGGACCAGAGGTCACCAGCATCACAGTCAACTGGAGTGCTTGTTACAACGCAACTCACAAGCCTCCGAATCTAATGATTCAGAATCCACAGACGTTAGGTCTTGGAACCTACATTTTAAAACAAGCTCCTAAGTGATCTTACCTACATACCACTGCTTACAGTTGAAAAAAATCAGCTGAGTTTTGGATTATGAGAGCACCCCAGCCTACACAGTATTCCATAACTATCTCCAACATGTAGGGAGGGGTACAAATGAGCCTGAAGTGTCTTACCATCTTGGGAATCACAAGCAACCTGGGTCCTAGGGGAAAAACAAGGTGTATCAGTGGATATATGTGCTGGTGATTTAAATGGAGGGATGACATCCAGCCCAGGTCCTGTTCGTCCTGTGAAAAGACATTTCTACAACCAACCATAGCACCCAGCAAGTTCTCTTGAACTTTGGGAACAATCACTGTCAGAAAGAAGTGGGATGTCAGCTAGATGGTTTATATTGTAGAAACCACTAAACACACAACACTTCAATTATGTACCTGCTGGTCCTTGCCTGAATTCACTTTGCAACTGATTTTCATATCTTGGGTTGTTTTAGAATTTGCCGGGCCACCAGTATTAAGTTCCCATTTGCTACCTTCTATGCAAGAAATGATTAGGTTTAAATTTTCCTTCTGGATCAGTAATAGACAATTCGGGGTGCATGTACCCATTCACAAAGCTCTAAATTCACAGTGCTCTTGTCACATCATTGGTGTTTTTTGGTCTTTTCGAGGTAGAAAGGAAATATTTATTTGAATAGTAGAATAAGAAGGTGATCCAGAAAGAGAGTGCTTCCCTGATAGCTCAGTTGGTAAAGAATCTGCCTGCAATGCAGGAGACCCCGGTTTGAATCCTGGGTCGGGAAGATCCCCTGGAGAAGGGAATGGCTACCCACCCCAGTATTCTGGCCTGGAGAATGCCATGGACTGTATAGTCGATGTGGTCGCAGAGAGTCAGACACAACTGAGTGACTTTCACTTCACTTCACTTCCAGAAAGAGAACCATTACAACATTCAATGCTGATAGGAGAATATTAATGCACATTTTAATTTAAACTCCAAAGACGACAAACGAATTAACTGGTACATATTTTAAACCACTCTTATAGTAAAAGAGTCTCTTTGAATTCTGTTTCTTATCGAGATAAGTTCAGTCTTCCACTGAAATCAGCAATGATGTAATAGATTTATTTCTGATACGGTTTTTCCACCAACCCATACACCCAGCCCAGATTCATAAACCGTCATCTGGACACCTACAAATTATGATCAATAGTTAACCATCTCATGTTTCACTTAATGTGAGATTTCCTCTTAGAGGTCTTATATTTAAAAAAAAAAATACACAAGGAATTAACTTTCACTGCAAAGGAGTACTGGAGGAATATTATGTTTGGCCCATGAACCAAATGATTTCCATTCTTATGTAAAGCGGACAGCCCTAGGTGTATGGCCAGGCTCCTAATAGATATCCATCAATTATTTTTCCCTAAAATGACTGACTGCTGCCCCTATATACTACTCCAAACTAACTACACTCAGAATAAAGTAAGGTTGGCATTTGCATGACAGGAAGTGAACATAGGATCTTTGAGTGACGTATGTAGCCACACTCACTTACATTTTAACCCTATATTCCCTGTGTTCTCAACATTACTGATATGCAGAGATTTATGCTGGATGCCTGGTCTCCATGTCCCCCAATTTCCATCATTCCATAGAGCTCCCTGTTCAGTGTCTGGTGTTTCTGGATCTGAAGTGGCCAGATAATTGGCCGATTCATATAGAGCGCTTTAACACAATTTTGTGTGTTCAAGAGACAGCAAGTGAAAAGGTGAGGAAGCTGTCCTTTTTTAAGGTAAGCTTTGTGACGCACACAAGCGCCATCAGGTAGGAGTGAAGATGTATGCCTGAGCTTTCATAAAGCTACATGGAGACCAGGCAAGTGCTTATTCCCAGCTCATATTCCTCCCAGCAGAGGTGTGCAGCTCTCACTGCTCATCAGTTTATGAAGTTACTAAGGGCTTGTTTGCCCTTAATTTCCTAGAGGACTGGTAGGAAATAAAATCAAAGATTGTCACAATTTACTTAATAGAGAACTTTTCAAATAAGTTGAATGATTTTCCTCAAGTTTTGTAATAATTCCACTCTGAGCCTAGATTAAAATTCAGAAGATAGACAGGCCTGGAAAGACAGCATAGAGTGTGTCCTCTGGACCCAGACCTCATCAAACAGGATCTCCCACCATCCTTACAAGAATCCTATAAAGTCTTCTTATACCCATTTTACAGACGAGGAAATAGGTCGTTTGGCTAACTTCACATGGTTGGAAAACATCAGAGGCAGGAATCGAACACACACCTTCTTTCTTCAAAACCCATGCATATAAGCTCTAAATCTAGTGTTGTACAAAGTATAGTATGCACACGCTCCTTTAGGTGGTACCTGGAAGAAAGCTTCACTTGTGCAATAGTTCTCAAACCTGACTGTGAGTGAGAATCATCTTGAAGCTCGCTAAAATGCAGAACCCCACAGCCTCCCCAAGGGCTGACTTTCGAGTCAGCACCACACAGCGTGTGTTCTGACAGCCTCACTCTGAGAAACTCACTAGAGACAGAAATATTAACACTAAAAAACCATTTCACAAACTTTTTAAAGTCTTCCTTTTTAAATAAACGTAAGTACAAAGTTGGGGGGGGGTGGTATTTTTAAATCCACATGTTATTTTTTGAATTTCGCTTTATTTAAAGAAATAAAACATTAAAGAAATTACTCTAGAGGGGGGTGGCAGATCTCTCAAAGATGATATTATGGAGCTTGGTACTGTGAAGACTGATATCCGAAGAAACCCAGAGATTAAGATTGAAAAGAAAGGGATGTGTTTCTGTTAGCCCAGATACAGGCATAAACTGAAAAGCAGAGACTGTCTGGGAGCTCAGGGACTGTCGGCTGCTTCCATGGCCCAGTCCTACCACTGGGGCACTATGGGGATACGGATACAAAAAAGACCACCGGGACCCAGAGTGGGACCCTCTCTCCAGTTGACTGAAGGCACAAGGAGCCCCCCCACTACCGTGCTCCAGACGCCAGAGGGACAGAAGCTTCCTCAGCTTCTGCTAAGTGTGCTCACCTGTTGGAGGTCAGGGACCACTTCGACAGTCAATAAAAGCTTTGCATCCCTTTCCCAGAAAAATGTTCACACACACACACACAAAAGTATGTCGTCCTGTTTCATGGGTTTCTCAGTTCATCCACAGACTCTAATTTAAGTACTTCTTCATGTCAAAATGCAGAGTTCATTTCAGTTCATGGCAATTCTGCTAGGATTCCACTTATCCTTCCTCTGAGTCAAACATTCTAAACAGGAGTTCTCACGGTTCCCAGTGGGGTGGAGCTGGGGAGGGGGTGTCAAGAGTTACAAGGAGACTCCCTGACTCTACAAGAGGATTCAGACGTTCACACATTTTGGCAGAATGCCAAAGGAGCTCAAAACTCAGAAGTAGCTTTTAAAAAAAAAATAGAGTTGGACATGACTGGGTGACAGAACCACCACCACAAAAAGGCCTTTTAAAAAATACACTTCTAAATGTAAATAAAACACACATAACAGAAAACGCCTACAAAACAGAAGTATGGCATAGTGAATTATCATCAGGTAACAGCCTAGGACTTTGCCAGCTGCCCAGCAGTCCCTTCATGTACCTCAGCCCAGCAGCCTATCACAGCTCCTTCCTCTCCTCAGAAATAACCCCTATCCTGAGATTAAGAGCAACAATTTCCTGTAGTTCCTTCTGATTTTATCATCCAAGTGTCCATCCCGAGACACGTCATTTAATCTTGTCCATTCTTTAAAATCTGATATATATTTTCAATCTCTTTTAATCTACCACTTATTTTCCATCTTCCTGCTATCTTTTAATTCCTTATAATTTACCTCTTGAAAAAAATCTTAGGCTCTTTAACAGTAGTGTTTCCCATGGGCTGGATTTTACTGATCTACCCTTGGTTTAGTTCATTTTGCTCTTCTGTCCTTGGCATCTCCTGTAAACCAGTAGCTGAGTACAGACAGTAGATCAGATTCAGTTTGGCCAAGTTCAATTTGTGCTATGTTCTTCCATAAAAAGACACCCAATATCTGGTTTTCATTCCTTTTTGATGTAAGCAGCCACTGACTCAATGTCTGGATCTATTCATTTATTAGGAGTTACAAGATTGTGACATTCTAATTTTATTATTTTGTTTTCATTTGTTAGCTGTAATAATTTTATAAGGAGATAACCCAGTGGTATGGTTCACAAAGAAAAAGCAGATAAATGCTTGATTTTTTCCCTTTTATCTATCCAGTTTTTAAATAACTGAATTGGTACCTGCTATCTTCAAAAGGTGGTCAATTAGTGCCTTCCATATATACAAAATTATTAATCCACAGATTTCAAGCTTTTTGATGGATTTCAAGCCTTTACCATTCTTATCCATTCTGAAGTTCAGATGGTCAGTGGGAACCTTGTCTTCAAGTTGGTTCTCAAGTCCACTGCACATCCCTATGTGTCTTAGAGAGCTTCTTTGCTATCCAGTATCACAAGGCATTCCAGGCTCCTCTTGTACCTCCTTCCCCAGACTTGGGATCAGCTTTTCCAATAAATCCCAATTTCTTTTAGAGGGAATGGTATTTCAAGACCACATCTGAGCCCTAAGATATTCATTTTTTCTGAGTTGGTTATTTTCAGTGAACAGAGCTAGGAAATGCACATACTAGATATGAATATATGTTTTCAAAATACAATACCTCATAAGCTCATACTGGTACTTCTAATACAAAACTGGGTCCAAAAGATTTTTACAGGGTTCAGGGAACAATATTTCCTAAGTTCTTCCATGTTGATTATAATTTTTGATGCCCTATTTACCTGAAACTCAGTTTTACTAAATATAAAATCTTGGCACATATTTTCTTTCCTTCAGTCCTCAAATATTTGACATCATTTTCTTCCGGCATAAAGCACTACTGTTGAAAAGTCTGATGATAACCTAATTGGATTTTCCTTATATGTCATATGCTTTCTTTGTTTATATATACAAAGGATTAGGATTTTTTTCTTTAAAGTTCAGTAATTTTACAAGGTTTTTTTCTTGATGTTGATCATTCTGGGTCAATATTCTAAGGTTCACAGTGTGCTTTTTTTTAATGTAATTTCAATTTTTCTTTTATTTCAGAGTATTTTCTGTAATTTGAGCATTTGCTTGATTCCTGTCCATCGGTTTTCTTCTTTAGAGACTCCTGTGATCTGTAAGCTTAATTTTCTTTGCCTGTCTTCAAATATCTGTCTTATTGTCTTGAGTCTTTTCTTATTTCTTCATTTTCCTTAATTAAGAAATTTTTCTCCTTTTTACCTTCTACTCCCCTTAAGGAATTAGCTCATATTTATTCTCTCTTGCACTTCTTTTAGCTTAATCTTCACTTTTTCTTTTAAGCAATTTTTTGACACCTATCCTCTGATCTTTGAATTTTGCAAACTGTGGTTTCTGTTGTTCCTTTATGTTTTGAACAATTTACTTAAAATATTTAGCTTGTTTTAAAATAGTACATTATTATTTTAATCTTTTTTTGCATATGTCTTCCTGGTATGTTTTATTGCCTGTTCAGACATTATTCTGCTCTCAATTCTCTTTTTACTTATAGTAACTCTGTATAAAATGTGATCTCAATAATTTCCTACTGTTATTTTATGTAAAATTATTTTCCTGAACTTTTTGGAAGAGATTTGGCTCATATAATTTTCTTCACAGAGATCTCTCCTCTGTTGTTTTGTAAATTGTTCTAATAATTATATATAGGCTCAGACGGTAAAGAATCTGCTGGCAATGCAGGAGACTGTAGTTTTGGGGTTTGATCCCTGGGTTGAGAAGATCCCCTGAAGAAGGGAATGGCTACTCATTCCAGTGTTCTTGCCTAGAGAATTCCATGGACAGAGGAGCCTGGCATGCTACAGTCCATGGGGTTGCAAAGAGTTGGATACAACTAACATTTTCACTTCACATTCATGTATATATATATGACAGCTATAAATACCTGACCAGTCCTCCTTAAAACTGTCAAGATCATCAAAAACAGAGAAAGTCTGAGACACTGTTACATCCAGGAAGAGCCTAAGGAGACGTAATAGTGAAATGTAACGGGGTACCATGAATGAAACCCTAAAACAGGAAAAGGATATTAGGTAAAATTTTAGGAGATGTGAATAAAATATAACTTAGGCAATAATCATATATTAATACAGGTTTATAAATTATAAAAACTCTACAATACTAACATAAGATGCTACAGATGTTATTAATAGTGGAAACTGGGTGGGAAGTAAGAATTCTCTGTACTATCTTCTCAATTTTTGTGTCAATCTAAAGCTGTTCTAAAAAATAAAGTCCGTGATACACACACAGACGCACCCAGTTTGCTAAGAATTCCTGACTCTGTTTTCATCCATTTTCATCTGAACCTTCTCTTTCCTTCATCTCTTCAGTGTGAGGCCCTGGGTAAGGAAGAGAGGTCTTGTGGGTCCATTGCGGTACTGCTCCTGTCACTAAGAGCCTTAACATGAGCCTCGAAACACCAGCAAGTGGGCTGGGCAAACACCTGACAAGATCAGCTGTTGTGATCAAGTTGACCTGCTTTAGCTCGAAATTTTATCTATTTTGAGGTTTCTCAATTCTCATATTCATCAAATCCAGCCCCACCGCCTCCCTCTGTTTCCTCTTATGCAGATATCAGAAGGCACAGGTCTTGTAGCTAATATTTTAGGATTCATTGGTTCATCTTATTTCCTGCCTTTTTATACATATGTATTGTCCAAGGATTTTTAGTTTTATGATTCAGTTGCTCTATTTTTTTCTTTACAGTTTAGAATACATACATGAAGAGTTTTGTTGAGATATAACTCATTTGGCATAAAATTCACCCTGTCCTTTTTGTGGGGAATTTAGGAAGACCCCCAACATCATGCTGCTACCATTTTCCCAACATTTTAAAACCAAACTTGAAGGCCACTATCAACAACATAGATTACTGAGATAAAGAGGATTTTATTGTGATAGAAGATCCGATGCTCATTTAACTATAGACAGGCTAAAATGTGCTGTGGGTGGTAGAGATATGATGCTGTATTTTCCCATGTGTTTAGAAGCAGAAACTCCAGGGCTTCCTGTCACGTGTGGCATATGGCCAGTTTACAATTCTTGACAGTGCTATGGCACTGACAGTATGTGGCAGTTTTAGCAAGAACATTTAAAATCCATCAATCATTCCAAAAATCTCAGTAATTTTACTTGAATTTCTCCTAGTTGATTGGTCTTTGAGGAGTTAAAGGAAAAATACAAAATGTACACAAGCATAATTTTGCCATCTTACGCCAGGGCATGCATACTTCTGTGGGATTTTCCTCCTCTTACCCAAGACACACAGCTCTGCGCTGGAGGAGGGAGGATTCAGTGATACAAAATCCAGGTGATGCTGGAACAATCAACCCACTGTAAAAAAATATACCTCATTTTTTAAAACAATTTTTTTAAAAACCCAAACTCTTAAGGTCTCCTTTCTGCCTTCCATGATTTGAGCAGCACACCAAGACCATATTATTGGCTCAGGCCCCATGAGCCTGATCCTACTACTAATGCTGATAGACTCTTTTCAAAGGGCCTGCTCATACAATAGTCTGTAAACTGCTAAGTAAAATTTAACTTGTTAGAAAGATTCCATTCAGCCTCCAAGGACTTTTCCCCCAAAGTGTTAATAAGTCTCACTGTGAACACACATTTCATTTATTCTGTCTGCCTTGACCATTCTTTATGCAAAGTGTTAAAAGGCAGCCAATAGTAAGTACTAGGAACCGCCCCCCCTCCTGCCAACACACACACACACACACAATCCATAGCCTGGATAATCAACCCCTAAATAAAAGACAATAGGCCTCGTAATATTTTATTTTAAAGTTGCAACTAGACCTCTTTGGAACTAGACAGAGGCTCTTTCTTGCCAGAACACTATAAGGATGAGAGGCCACCCTCAAAATGCCACCCTAACACAGACTGATCCCCATACACACCACCAGTCATAGTTTGTTTTCTTAAATAGCAAAAGTTTATTTTATTTTACTGCTCCATCAAAATTATTTATCTCATTTATCATACAGTTCCTACCTAGTGTGTTTTGCCAGAACTAACATGCATGAAAATTATGTTAATGGGCCTTGGCCTGGTTTTAACGTACTTCATATAATCAAGAAGCTAAACAGAAAGGGCTCTGAAAGGTACCCATTCTGCTTGGAAGAACCGCCTGCTCTTGTAAGACACGTTTTTGAGGGGAGTCACTGCCAAGGATCAAACCACCAGCAGGGCCCTTAGAAAAGACCCATTTATTCCAAGAAGAGAACAGACTGAGGGACTTATCATTGTGCCCTACTCCATCAAGTGCCTGAGGTTTCCATTAACCAGCGGTGGTTTCATGGAGAGAGACTGGGAAGTGATTTGGAAAGGATTCTTCACAGGAAAACTCACCCAGAGAGAAACTAAGTTTCAATTTTTGAGGAGAAGCCAGCTTGGTGAAAACCATCCATTGCTTGAGGAAATCAGTGTGTGTATACACAGGGATGTCAGATAGTGCCGGCCTGGTGGTCCACTTACAGAACACAGTGACGCAGGGAAAAGCCATATTATAAAGAGGTCTTTCTGCTGCTTCTGAGAAGTGAATATCCTAGGACTTAGTACAAGATAGACCCACATTATCATAAATTTTCCTCCATAAATAGGTCGTATAGAAAAACTCCATTAAACTTGCCAAAGAACTGAAATACTGAAGAGCAGTTTTAAATAGCTTTGTGATGCTGTTTTGAATATTTATATTTGTATGCTATTTTTTAAATAAACAATTGCAAAACATTTCTTAAAGGCCAGGAATTGGGGTAACTCTGGGATACAACAAAAACAAAAAATTCTATTAGTGATATAAAAAGAATGATAAAATCTGATGAAATTTATGTGACTAAAATGGACATCTGTATGCAGGTCAGAAAGCAACAGTTAGAACTGGACATGGAGCAACAGACTGGTTCCAAATCCATCAAGGCTGTATATTGTCACCCTGCTTATTTAACTTACATGCAGAGTACATCACGAGAAACGCTGGGCTGGAGGAAGCACAAGCTGGAATCAAGATTACTGGGAGAAATATCATACAATAACTTCAGATATGCAGATGGCACCACCCTTATGGCAGAAAGCAAAGAAGAACTAAAGAGCCTCTTGATGAAAGTGAAAGGGGAGAGTGAAAAAGTTGGCTTAAAACTCAACATTCAGAAAACTAAGATCATGGCATCTGGTTCCATCACTTCATGGCAAATAGGTGGGGAAACAATGGAAACAGTGACAGACTTTATTTTGGGGGGGCTCCAAAATCCTTGCTCCTTGGAAGAAAAGTTATGACCAACCTAGACAGTATATTAAAAAGCAGAGATATTTCTTTGCCAACAAAGGTCTGTCTAGTCAAAGCTATGGCTTTTCTAGTAGTCATGTGAGAGTTGGGACTATAAAGAAAGCTTAGCGCTGAAGAATTGATGCTTTTGAACTGTGGTGTTAGAGAAGACTCTTGAGAGTCCCTTGGTCTGCAAGGAGATTCAACCAGTCCATCCTAAAGGAAATCAGTCCTGAAAATTCATTGAAAGGACTGACGCTGAAGCTGAAACTCCAATACTTCGGCCACCTGATGCGAAGAACTGACTCATTTAAAGAGACACTGATGCTGGGAAAGATTAAAGGCAGGAGGAGAAGGGGATGACAGAGGATGAGATGGTTAGATGGCATCACTGACTCAATGGACATGAGTCTGGATGGACTCCAGGAGTTGGTGATGGACAGGGAGGCCTGGCATGCTGCAGTCCATGGGGTCGCAAAGAGTCAGATATGACTGAGCAACTGAACTGAACTGAAGTGAAAAAGGAAAGAAAGATGCTAATCTGCTCTTTTTAGTCTTGAATGACAGCATCAGACAGATTGATTGACCCATTAAACCTATGGAGTTGAACTTAGCTGTTAAAATGGCCAAAATGATCTCAAAAGGACTGCAATATGTGAAATATGTAACTTTCACCCTTTTCCCAGACACCGTCGAGGACATTGGTGTCACCTCTATGCCAGTGACAGGAGGATTTTTGTGCATTTCACAGGAGAAATGGTGCTGGCTTCCAAGTTTTTATTTTTGTTTTGTCTTTGTCTAATACTTCTTCCATCGAGAACAAGAATTTTGGTTCGTTAAGAATAAGAAGGCAAAGATAATCAGCAAGAACCCACTATATAGCACAGAGAACTCTGCTCAATATTCTGTAAAAACCTAATGGAAAAAGAATTTGAAAAAGAATAGACACATTTATGTGTATCACTGAATCGCTTTGTTGTACACCTGAAACTAACACAGCACTATTATATCACCCATGCTCTAACATAAAATAAAAATTAAAACAACAACAAACAGGCAAAAACACAGCTGGACATCGAAGAGCAGGCTGTATCTGTGACAGGAGGCAGTGGGACAGGTCGTGGAGACTGCAGGCTAGCCAAGACTCTGCAAGCAAAGTAGGACCTGAAAAATGACATGATCTTAATAAAGCACGCTATAGAAGGACACCTCCCCAATGGTTCAACCCCAGATAAAACTCCACAATTGCAACTTTTGTCTATTTATTCAAATTAAACAAGGCTTTGCCTATGGAAATAAAAATGTATACACTTGAAGAGATGTAGCACATGAAACTTATCATTTATTTTGTACTTCAACCCGACACATGAGTCAAATTCTTTCTTTGCTATTTTTTGTAACAGGAGCAGCTGGGGTTTGAAGGAGAGCAGGGGCAGGGGCAACAGTAGTGAGGCAGAGATGGGGACAACTGGTGAGAGGACCCCTGAGGTGGAAAGAGAAAATAAACCCTAATGGGGTGAAATAACGGAAATAGAAGAATAAATCAAAATAGAAATGGAAGTCAAGTCTTAACCATGCATTTTATCTTTGGCATTTCACTTAAGCCAGTCCTGCAGGTAGAACAAGAGAATAATCATTCTCTATTCTGCTTAACCTTGAGATAGTAAGGTCTAGGAGTAAGCCATATTTTAAAAAAGATGTTGACCAACTGTTGTATGTCCAGAAGAATATGATTGGAGGATGAACATCACGAAGGATCTTTGAGGAGACTAAGTATGTTTAACTAGAGAAGATTCAGCAGAAGCATGATAATTATTTCAGAGTTGGTAAAGGAGGCAGGAAGACAAATATGTACACTTACAAGTGTTGCCATTGAGAACACACAGAGGATCAGTGAAAGGAGATAAATTTGGGATCAATGTAGAGTATTCTAATATTCATAATGATCAAAAGGGAAATGAACTGCTTCACAAAATAGTGAGGGCTCTATTTCCAGATGTATTCAACAGTCAGCTGCTGAGTACTCAGAGCTAGTATAGAAAGAGACTACGCATTATTATCAGTGAGAACTCTCAACTGCAAGGGACAAAACAAAATCATATGGCTTCAACAAAAAGGAAACGAGTGGGTTCAATGAAACTCTAGATTCAGCACAGAAGGATCTAGATGCTCAAGTAGTATCATTAAGAATCTCTCTTAAAAAAATTTTTTTTTCTTCAGATGTGGACAATTTTTTGTCTTTATTGAATTTGTTACAATACCACTTGTGTTTTATGTTTTGGTTTTTTGACTACCAGGCATGTGGAATCTTAGCTCCCCAACCAGAGATCGAACCCACACCCCACTGCGCTGGAAGGCAAAGTCTTAACCACTGGACAACCAGGAAAGTCCTGGTGGAAAGTCCCAGGAATCTCTATCACTCAGTTCCACCTGCCTTCCTGTTGGCTTCATACTAAGACGGTGACAAAGATGGCAACCACAGCTTCAGCCTCACACTCCACCACTTAAGCAATGGAAGTGGACTTTCCCCTTTCTTGATAGCACCAGCAATTTCAGGAAGTCACTCTAGATTAGGTCAAGTGCCTCCCCTGAATCTATTGCTATGACCATGGGGGAGCAGCAATCCCATTAGCCAGAACTAAGTCACGTGCTCAGCCTTGCACAAATCCAGGCCGTCATGGGCGTGCAGCACCCTCTTTGGCCAAGTCTGGGTCATGTGCACACCCTGAGAGCAGGAGAGGAGCCTGGGAATGGAGTCAGTGATCTCTCCCTTCTAAACCACGTGGGCCTAGAGCTGCCAAGGGGAAGTCAAAATGCTATTAATCAGTAAAAGAGAAGGGTTTCAGGGCAGACAAAAACAATGGCTCTCTTGTATGAGGATAGGAGACAGGCATACAAAACTTTTATGACCTTTTTCAGTTAAAAATTTTATTTGTTGACTTATTTTATAAGTCACACTTAGGTAAGTCAAGAACTAGCAAGCAAATTACTTATTCTCTAGAATTTAAAGCTGAACTTCGACTTTTTAGTCACTTAATCCCTTAGATATTCAGTAATACTGACATAGAAAATGAATATTCAAGTAATAGTGATTCATCTCCTTTTGTAAGATGTATGCAAAGAGAAACCACTGGTGTGCTGGCAAATGGCTTTCTGTAAAATAAAGCCCTGATGTATAGTATGTGCCAATTTCCATGGTGTAAGTACTCCCACAACAGTCAATTTCAAGCTTGCAACCTGAGGTCACTAAACAGATTTGGGAAGAGATGTGTATTTTCCTGTTCCTGAGTGGTGGCAGCCAGCTGTAGCACATCACTTCACAAGACTTAATAAATGTTCCAAACCTGTGAAAAATAATCTCAGTTGATGAAGTCCAAGGCTTTGTTTTGTTTTGTTTTCATTTCTTTTGATGATACAGTAAGAGACTATGGATTTAAAATATAGCATAAAATATTTAAATTAAGTACATCAATTTCCCCATAATGGATACTATTCACTATGACAGTGGATTTTTTCAACATGGTATGGAATTTCTTATTGAGGTCTTCATAAAATAGTTCTCATTTCTTATGGTTTGATATGAATGATCTTGAAGGATAACGGAGGCACTGATAGCTGGTGGCTTACTATGAAACTTCCAGACTAGTTTGAAAAGCCTAACACCCCTCTAAACTGCTATGAAAGTGAAACACTGAAAGTGTTAGTCACTCAGTCATATCTGACTCTTTCTGATCCTATCAACTATAGCCCACCAGGCTCCTCTGTTCATGGAATTCTCCAGGCAAAAATACTGGCGCCAGTAGCCATTCCCTTCTTCAGGGAATCTTCCCAACCCAGGGATCAAACCCGCATCTCTTGCATTGCAGGCAGATTCTTTACCATCTGAGCCACAAGGAAAGCCCCTATACTGCTATAATTTTTGTCAAAAAGAACCAAATCTAATGGGAAATAGGACATATGTCTATAATAAATTATCAGTGATGTGACTTGTTTATGATAAATACAAATAAAAATCCCACAAAAACAAACACAACCATGCATGAATGTCACATGGCAGGCATTCAGCAAGAAGGGAGCTGACTCTGAGGAACTGGCACAGAAAATCAATAGGGGAGGGAATTCCCTCACAGTTCAGTGGTGAGGGCTTTGTTTCCACTGCATGCAGCATGGGTTCAATCTCTGGTTGGTGATGTAAGATTCTGCAAGCTGCACTACCAAAAAAAAAGTCAATAGAGTCATTCCTCAGAGTGTGAGAACATGTAAAGGTACCTCTAGCAGGGTTTCTCACTAGATTTCTTCCCAAAAGGCAACAGTTCAAACTTCAAGCATTGTATATATTCCAGATAGACAATGGCATTATTTAAAAGAAAACTGCTCAGAATTCAACCTTTTCAAATATTGTAAAATAGAGTATAGCTATATATATATATATATATATATACACATACATATACACACACACATACACATATATATCTCATTTTTTATTGTATCCTGTTAGAATTTTAGAAATTGATTTTATCCTCACCATCAGCAATCTCAACTATTTATCCATTATGAACTGTGAAAAGGGAAATTTCAACACAACACTCGGAAATAATAACAGTACAGAACTCTTACTTTGTCCCAGCCACTGCTCAATTTAACATGAGTCCTTTGAAACATTCAGTCAACAAACAGTATCACACCAGACTGAGGTCTACAGGCCCAATAAGAGGGGTGCCAAGAGGCATCCAAACAATCAAGGCCTGAGTTGGGCTTTCTTGGTGGCTCAGTGGTAAAGAATCTGCCTGTGAGCATAGGAGACGTGGGTTCAATCCCTGGTCTGAGAAGATCCCACATGCCTCGGAGCAACCAAGCCCAGGTGCCAAGACTACTGAGCCTGTGCTCTAGAGCCCACGAGTCACAGCTACGGAAGCCCAAGCGCCCTAGAGCCTGTGCTGCTATGAAACAACAGAAGCCCCCACAACGAGACGCTCATGCACCACAAGTAGAGAGTGGCCCCTGCTTGCTGTAACTAGAGAAAGTCCAAGGAGCAATGAAGATCCAGCACAGCCAAAAATTAATTAATTAATTAATTAAAATTCAAAAAAAGAAAGGCCCGAGTCAGAGATCAGGAGCTGAAGCCGAAGCGCACTGAATGAATGAGTGAGGGAAATGCAAGGCCACCCAGCGAGGCCAGAAGACGATCACCCTGCTCCCTGGAGCTGTGTGGGCTGTTTGTTCCACTTAGCACATCACAGAAAGAACAAATATAGAACATACTTTTGAAAATTAGAAGTCTGAATTTTTAAATGTATGGACTTTTTACAAAATCTGTGGGGAAGTTATTTTTAAGAAAATCATATAACCCAGAAACCATAAACGAAAAAGATTGATCCACTGAATTTGTCTCAAAATTTTTAAATTCTATAGGAAAAAATGCTACCAGTAAAGTAAAAAGACAAACTTGAAAAAAACTTTTGTAATCACACTGCTTGGTACAAAAAGACCTTTTATAAGTCAGTAGAAAGAAAAGGAAAAGACAGAAGGAAGGAAAGAAGGGAGGGAAGGATGGGAAAAAGAAAAGCAAAGGACAAACATGATAAGCTTCTCATAATTTTATATACATCACTCATAATTTAAAAATATAAGCACCACTCATAAATTTTAAAATCCAAATTTACACAACAATGATGTATGCTTTTTTAAGGATACATCTAAAATTAAAGCAACCATGTCAGTCAGTGTGTGGTGGCAGATGAATTATGCAACTTTTCTCCAGGACAATTTGGCAAAACATCAAAATTTTAAATGCATATATCCTATGACTTCACAATCTGATTTCAATCCAGAATTCAGAAAAATAAATGAAATTAGATTTTGACTAATGAAGAAGCAAGCCACCCAAAACTGAACACTATTGTTCCTAGGTGATTGATGGTATAATTTATAAGAGAACATGAGGTTTCTTAAACTGGCCTGATGGATAGCAGTTCAACTTAGAAGAATATTTATGAGCAGAGCTAATAAATTCAGAGCCTACTTTGATCTGTGACTTGCTTGAATTGCTTTTGCCTTCACCTTCCCCCAGACTGATCACCCTGCAGAAACCAAGGCTACTCAACACCCAGAGTGTCACCCAGGTGAGCAAGCTCTGTACCAGAGCAGGGAGACGAGAGTTCAGTACGAGGCAGGGTAACAGAAAAAGCAAATGCTGTGTGACCGCATGGGTGGGAATGGCTTCAGAGAAGAATATTACCCAAAACTGGCCTTGAACAACAGGAGACACTGGAGAGTCACAGAGGATTGAAGGACGTGTGCTCAACTTCTCCCGTGAGAACTCCAAAACGACAACTCGCTGCTGAACAACCGTCAACTGGAGAATGTTGGATCCCACCAAAAAAGGATATCCCACATCCGGGGGCAACGGAGAAGCCCCAGCAGGATGGCAGGAGGAGTGCAGTCTCGTTTAGAATCAGACCCCTTAACCGCCGGAAACGCTCAGAGGACTCACACAAACCTTGTGTGCGGAGGAGCCAAGATGGCGGAGGAGTAGGACGGGGAGACCACTTTCTCTCCTACAAATTCCTCAAAAGAATAACTGAACGCAGAGCAAACTTCACAAAACAACTTCTGATTGCTAGCTGAGGTCATCAGGCACCCAGAAAAGCAGCCCATTGTCTTCAAAAGGAGGTAGGACAAAATATAAAAGATAAAAAGTGAGACAAAAGAGCTAAGGACAGAGATCCGTCCTGGGAAGGGAGTCTTAATAGAGGACGTTTCCAGACACTGGGAAACCCTCGCACTGGCGGGCATGGGGGAAGTGTTTGAATCTCTGAGGGCAACCTGACTGGGAGGGAAACAATAAATAAAACCCACAGATTAGGAGCCTAAAAGCAACTCCCAGCAGAAAAGTACCCCAGACACCCGCATCCGCCACCAGCAAGTGGGGGCGGAACGGAGAGGAGCGGGCGGCATTGCTTGGGGTAGGGTCCAGGCCTGAGTGCCCTGAGGACAATCGGAGGGAGCTTTTGTGAGTTACCAACTTGAACTGTGGGAGAGCAAAAGAGAGAGAGAAAATTAACCAGCCCGAACACACTGCCGGCCGTTCGCAGAACAAAGGGACCGAGAAAGTCCAGAGAAGAGCTCGCAGGCTGCGGACCGGCCCAGCCCCGCCAGAGGCAGGAGGCAGAGGGGAGGGGAAGGGGGCAGGCTCGGCCCCAAGGACCGCATCCCTTGCCGCACTGCAAACAGGCCTCCAGTTTCTAATCAAAGACCTCCTAAGATTCTGGATGGTCAACATCCGCAGGGAGGGTCACGGCGAGACACAGGGCACAGGCACCCGACCGGCGCGGGCGGGGACTGGGGCTGGGGACGCGGAGGGCAGAAGGCACACACACCCGACTGGCGCGGGCGGAAACTGAGGCTGGGACCGCGGAAGGGAGTGGGCGCGCCGCACCCAGGGAGAGTGCGCCCGTCAAGCCCCTGGCTGCCTGGACCGCTCTGACAGGGAAGGCACAAAGAGCAGGCGCAGCTTTTTGTTCCGCGCTTTTGTGGAACACCCGAGGGCTGGAACCACGCACAGTGCGGGGCGCGCTCCATATAGAGCAGCCGGGAGCCTGAGCAGCGCAGACGGAGAAAGCAGCGCCAGCCCCTCCCTGCAGCACCAGCCCTTCGCCGCAGCGCAACAGAACTAGCTATCTGAATAAGAGTCCACCTCCACCTGCCTGTGTCAGGGCGGAAATGAGGCTCTGAAGAGACCGGCAAACAGAAGCCAAATAAACAAAGGGAACCGCTTCAGAAGGGACCGGTGCAACAGATCAAAATCCCTGTAGAAAACACCGACTACACCGGAAGGGGCCTGTAGATATCGAGAAGTGTAAGCTGGAACGAGGAGCTATCTGAAACTGAGCCGAACACACACTGACCGCAACAGCTCCAGAGAAATTCCTAGATATATTTTTACTTTTTTTTTTTTAAGTAAGAAAAAAAAAATTTATCTTTTTTTTTTTCTCTTTTATTTTCCTTTAAAATTCCCTATTACTCCCCCATTACTCCTTAACTTTCATTTTCATACATTTTTACGATTTTTTTAATTAGGGAAAATTTTTTTTTCTTCTTTTTTTTTCCTTTTTCTCTTCTATTTTCTATTTTTCTTTTTCTCTTCTTTTTAAAGTCCTCTATTACTCCTCTACTACTCCTTAATTTTCATTTTCATTACACTATAACCTTGAAAAAAAAAAAACAGAAGCCCTATTTTTTAACCGA